>NC_080794.1:72151781-72386781 GCF_028018385.1 Neofelis nebulosa
TCACTCAGCATCTGCTCTTTTGTGTCTGGCTTCTTCTCTTCACCATTTTTTACTGTGAAATTCATCCATGTTGTTGCATGTAACAATAGTTTTTCTAATTGTTGTGTGTATTCCTTTTTATGGATGTACAATAATCCTTTTTGTGAATGGGCATTCAGATTGTTTCTAGCTTGGGGCTATTAAAAATAATTCTGCCATGAATATTTTTGTGTATGTTTTTAGTGTTCGTATATATGCATTTGTTAGGTGTACTCCAGGAAGAGGCATAGCTAGATGACAGAGCATGTGTGATTCCAGCCTTTGTAGATAATGCCAAAAGATTTTCCAAAATACTTGTACTAATTGACATAAGGATTTGTACTGTTTCAGAGTTCCAGATGCTCCACATCCTGGCCAATACTTTGTAGTAACAGCTTTTTTGTTTTTATTTTCACTATACTGATAGGTACATAGCATATCTCAGTGTGGTTTTAATTTGTATTTCCCTGATGATTAATGTGATGGGCATTTCATGCATTTATTGGCCATTTAGATATTCTCTTTGGGGAAGTACCTGTTTAAACCTTTTACTAATAAGCAGATTAGATCCTTTTTTTTTTTTAAAGGGATTTTTAAAATATATTCTGGATAATCTTTTATCAGATTAAAGTTTTATCAGTCTACAGTCAACAGCTCACTCTTCCCTTCTGAACAATACAAGGATCTTAAAACGCTTAAACTCTCATTCTGCATTTCCATCTTATGTGATATAATTGATCAGGATTTCAGTTCCACCTTGTTTTTAAAGTTATACATTTGTTATTGCTTATTATTGTTTTATATAGTATTTTAAAAATTATTTGTTTACGGGGCGCCTGGGTGGCGCAGTCGGTTAAGCGTCCGACTTCAGCCAGGTCACGATCTCGCGGTCCATGAGTTCGAGCCCCGCGTCAGGCTCTGGGCTGATGGCTCGGAGCCTGGAGCCTGTTTCCGATTCTGTGTCTCCCTCTCTCTCTGCCCCTCCCCCATTCATGCTCTGTCTCTCTCTGTCCCAAAAATAAAAAACGTTGAAAAAAAAAAATTTAAAAAAAAAATTATTTGTTTATGGGGCGCCTGGATGGCTCAGTTGATTCAGTGGCCGACTTCGGCTCGGGTCATGATCTCATGGCTCCTGAGTTTGAGCCCCGCATCGGGCTCTGTGCTGACAGCTTGGAGCCTGGAGCCTGCTTCGGATTCTGTGTCTCCCTCTCTTTCTGCCCCTAACCCACTTACATTCTCTGTCTCTCTCAAAAATAAATAAACATTAAAAAAAAATGACTTGTTTACCATTTTCTTTCCTCTTTCTTCCATCTCTGTTCTTCCTTCTAGTTTTAATTTTTCTTAAATTCATCTTTTAAAGTTACTTTAATGAGTTTATAGAAGTCTTTAGGAGACAGTGTTTTATTTTAATAGTTTTGTTTGATGTACAATTCTAGGCTGACTGTTCTTTCACCACTATTATTTCTGTCTTATGACATTTTTTTCTTTTGAAGTCTACTGCAAATCTAATTATCAGTCCTTTATGGGTGATTTGTCTCTGAAAAATTTTAGCCACAACCTTCTCAAATATGACCTCTCCCTCATTCTATTTCCTCTTTAAAAACTTCAGTATGTTAGATCTCTTTTCTCTCAATGTCTCTTAGTCTCTTGTTACACATTCCATTTCTTTGTCTCTCTGTGCTTCATTCTGGCTGGTTTTTTCAGATTTGGATTCCAGTTTATTATTTCAAGTTGGGTCTAGTCTACTGTTTAATCTATTCACTATGTTTTTTTTCTTTCCAAGATTTTCAGTTCAAGTTAATTAACATCATGGTGTAGTGTTGGTTTCAGGAATAGATTTTAGTGTTGTATCACTTACATATAATACCCACTATTCATCGCAGGTGCCCCTCCTTAATGCGCATCACCCACTCCCACTGCCTCTCCAGCACCTCTCCGTTTGTTCTCTATCATTAAGTCTCTTATGGTTTGCCTCCCTTTCCGTTTTTATCTTATTTTTCCTCTCCTTCCCCTATGTTCGTCTGTTTTCTTTCTTAAATTCCACATGTGGGTGAAATCATATGGTATTTGTCTTTCTCTGACTTATTTTGCGTAGCATTGTGCTCTCTAATTCCATCCATGGTCACCAAGTTTTTTAAATTATTCAGTAGTTTTTCAGTTCTACTGGTCTTACTTTATAACATCTTGTTTCTCATGTTTCCAATTCTGTCTTGAAGGATTTTGTAATACAATTTTATATTCTGTGTCTCGTTATTCCACTGTCTGCAGTTCTTGGGGAGAGGTATTAAATTCTACTCTGTTGTTTCTGCTGACTTTTATTTAATGTGGTTTGTTTACTCATGTGGTTTGTAATTCTGAATTTTTAATTTGGCAGGATTTTATCTGTGGCGATCCTTAGGCAGCCTATTTTGAGAGCACCTTTCTCCAGATGGAACTTATATTTCCTTTTTGTAGGGTGTCAACCCTAAGACCAACCTAAGACCACTCACTGTTCTCTTGGCTTAAGATATTTTTGGACCCTGCTGGGGTGTGTGTGTGTGTGTGTGCACGCGCATGCATGTGTGTGTCTGCGTGCACGGGCGTGCAAGTACCAAATTCTCGTAAGAGTGGGCCTATTGTTACAGATTCTCAGGGGAGACTTTTTCTTCTCCCAGTCAGCACTCTGGAAAAGACAGATTTAAGTTTTTTTGGTGTGTGTGCACAGTCACATTTTTTAATTCTGTTAGTGGACACATTTTTTTGTCTCCCTTTTAACCAAAGGTATTACCTTTTAGGATTCTGGATTTATGTGTATATGTGTCGTGGGGGTAGAAAGAACTCTACCCCCATAACTTCTGATGTGAAGAAAACCTGGTTTCTAATTTAGCAATTTTTTCTTCTCAGCATTGAACTCATCATTTTCAGAGGACCAAGCAACTTTTATTTTTCACTTCTGATCTTACTCATCCTAATAAATTGACCATGGCTATGATTAGGAACTCTTTCATAAGTTTTAAGCACTTATAATTTGTTTATATTGTTTTGTGATACAATTCAATTATCTAGTTATTTTGGAAATTACTGAAATAAGAGTATTTCTGCGACTATTTCCCAATAATGGTATGATCTATATAACAGCTTTATATTGAAAACGATTTGAATGATTAGATTCCTCTTTTGAGCCCTAACTACAAATTTTTGTTTTTAAACTAGTGAGCCAAAACACTGAAGCTATGGCTGGTTGCTCTGTTCTGATTGTACTAAAAACATTGGCGCACTGATTGCTTACTGGTTTATCAGGTACATCTTGACCTTTGTGTCAGAGCAAAGGCAAACACTTGTTGAGAATGCCCATTGTCCTTTTTTCCAATTCCTGTAGGAAGGTATTAATTAATGCTAATAAGAATGAATAGATTTGATTGACATAGTAAATCATCTGCACAAAGCTTGAAATAACGTCTTTTTTTTTTTTCCAGCTTTCATTTCTGGGGGTGTAGCAAAGGTAATAACTGCTTAAACTTGAAATCAAAGAAAGTAATTTGCTTTTGGCAGAAGTCCTTTCCAAAATCCTTACTGTAGCTTCCAGGCACATGATTGAAAAATATAGTAATAAATATGTATTATCTTATTGCTTCCAGTTTTTTTTTTTTTTAAACTGAAAAGCAACTCCAAAGGTACTAGTGTGGGCCTTCTTTCTTTCCTCTCCCTCCCCCCCCCTTTTTTTTAAAAAAACACCGTATCATTTATTATATTGGGCCAGCAGGAATCCGTTTAAAGGGGTTGAGAGCTGTTTTAGATTAATGACTTGGCAACTTGGAAATAGCCCACAGGAGTCACAGTCCTGCTTATCTTGGAGTAAATTTTAAAAACTCAGCCATTAAGAATTGTTTCCATAAGGTGCCTAATTGAAAGTTGGAGTGAAGAAAAACCTTCCACTGATTCACATACTCTAGCATTCTTGTCAGTGTGCTCTCTGGGGATCTTGTTGTTTGAAGGATGGCATAGTTCACAGGATAAAAATCTTTGTGGTGACAGTCGATTAACATTGCAGCTCTGGGTTTACAGAGACTTTACATTGCTTTTCCTCAGAGTTCTAAATTTTTCAGTTTCATATTTTATAAGGTATTCTCTTTGGTTTAAATGATAGCCATTTATTACATCCTAACTTTCTATATTGGAAAAACACTCCCTTTTTCCCATTTGTAGGATTGCACAACCTTTCAGTTAAGCAGAATCAAAATTGTTCACTTGTTGAGTGAGGGTTCCACTCCCTTGAAATAAGCCACAAAGCTCCCTGTGGGTGTGGCTGGCCTCATGCCGCTGTCTCAGTTACTCCTTATCTTTTGTCACTCTTGGCCCCTCAAGATGTCTCTTCACCTGCTTTCTTACTCTTCCTTTGCTCTCTTCCCCCCAGTTTGTGTCCTGCTCTAGTTACCGCCCTTCTAAAAGGCTCAGGAGCAGTTCTCATGAGGTTTTTTTTCCCCCTTTTTTTCTGAATATTCTGAGGAAGTTACTTATACACTGTCCGCAGTTATGTGTTTCACTGAGAAATTCCTACTCCAGGGTCAAACCTCTCCATTTGAACATTTTGCGAGAAGTTTTTCTTTTTCTTTGTCAGAGCTTCGGTATTCTAGGTGTGAATTCACAAACGTAAAGTACGGATGGCTTTTGCATCCCAGTATCCTCGGTTAAACACAGGAATTACTTTCAAAAGAACCTGACAAAGAATCTTTAAAGAATTGACATAATAAAAACTCAATGTGTTACATCATCATAAAAAATAAATAAAGAATTCACATAATATAAACAGTCCTACCTTAATTTCCCTGTTTTAGGTGTTTGTCACTTAGGTTGTCACAGTGTGTGCTGTAAGTAATCTTCATACTGTTCTTCATAAAAATGGGAGGTGTTATTTATGTGTATGTACTTTCATGTGGAAACATATCTTAAATGTTAACCTTATGCCATTTTTACATCAAGAGTAACCTGATCAAAATGGATGAGCTGTTCGCGGCAATTTAGTGTGGCATCCCTTTTACTTTTGTCAGATTAGCCCAGTCTTGCAGCCCACAAGAGTAACCTTTCTCATGTGTCAACATCTTTCTGAGCCTTGAATTTGAAAATTTAGGCAATTTACAAACACAATGCTTGTGATTATTTGTGCTTTTCTTTTTTCTTCCCAGCTCTTCCCATTAAATCTATCGTCCTCATACTTTTGATACCTTTAAGGATTTGAGTCCAGGGGCAGCTGGGTGGGTCAGACGTTTAAGCATTGACTCTTGATTTCAACTCGGGTCTTGATCTCCCTACCTTGAGATAGAGCCCTGCTTCTGGCTCCATGCTGAATGGAGTGCTCGCTGGCTCCCAAAATAAATAAATAAACGTTAAAAAAAAAAAAAAAAAGGATTTGAGCCCACAGGGTATGGTGTACCTGTGCCAGGTTAACCATGTCTTTGTTTACTGACCTTGGTATTAACCTAGAACATTCTTATTCCTCCTTCCACGATGATGTGGTAGCAGAGCACAGTTTGGCTTCAAGATAATTGGTCTTAATTATTTCTAAGTCATTGGTTAGTGCAGTGTAGGAACAAACATTGTTCCAAGAAAGGATATAAATGGCTTTTGAGCTTCTTTTCCTAGCGTGCATGTCAGAAGATTAGGGTGAAAGAAAAAGCTCATGACACAAAACTGTATGGTTTGCTAGTAGATTGTAGGGTTCCTATAGCTTAAATTGTACAAACCACTGTGAGTTGTTAACTCGTGACAATTTTTATTTCCCTTTGGTATTAGGTGCAATTTGTGATACTTTTACGTAAAGTAAAGCCATGCGTTAAAGTACAAGGTTATTAAGTATGTTGTCTTTCCATATCTTTTCTGCCAGAGTTGTACAGCACCTCCCCCGGCCCCCCTCCCCAGTCTTTTAAGACCAAGCTCAAGTAACTTCTCAGGAACCTTTCAAGCTGGCTCTTTTCTCTGAATCTGTAATTTGTCGATTATAACACAATAATGCCGTGGGCTAATATAATTGTTAAACAAGTTGTCTCTCCCTTCTTCCTCCCCCAGCCCACTAAGTTGCTAGTGTTTTAGGATCATGGATAATGGCTCATTGATTTACATTCTCCACCACATTGCCCCTTCAGTGGTAGCACATTATAAGTGTTGAATGAATTGTTGTTAAAAGAATAAATGAATTTAACCAGAAAGTAGAGAGATTTATAAATGGGTTGACTTATCAATTTAGAATTTAAAAATAAGTTTTTAAAATCTAAAACCAGAGTAAATTAAAATCAGTGCAGCTATAGATTTGGCACGAAACAAGTTGATATTCTCCACCTTCAGTAATATTTGGGGGCGGAAAGTATAATGCACTGAACTGAAGTGCCTCTATAATGCTAAGAAGAGATGTGTTTACAGGCTAGTTTTGTTTTTGTGTTTGGGTTTTTTTTTTAATATATTTTGAGAGAGAGAGAGCATGCACGCGAGCAAGGGAAGGGCAGAGAAAGAGGGAGAGAGAGAATCCCAAGCAGGCTCCGAGCTGTCAGCAAGAGTCAGACACTTAACCAGCTAAGCCACCCAGGCACCACTGTTCATTTTTGTTTCAGTTAAACCTCTTCTCATACTACTAGTTTGCCTAAGGAAATAGAAAGCTGGCCACCTAGTATCCAGATACTTTCACTGAGACTAGTGGAACTGGAGTGGTTGAGGAATGGGCATGAAAAAGGAGAGAACATTTCTAAACCTGTTTCTTGCATTGTCTTATGATAGTATTTGGGGATTTGGAACTTTTCATTCTAGACTACAGGATGTGGTTCTTGCAGTGAACAGGTAGCAAGTGTTCTAGAACTTGATGGGGGAGAAGTAAGATGGTTGGTGCTTTAAGTCATGTGAATTGTCAGCTTGGTCACCTACCTATCTTATTAGCAGTGTTGAAGCAAAGTACTTGAATTTTTTTAGATGAGAATACTTAAGTTTCCCAAGATTAAAAAAAATAGTGTTTAATTGGATAAATTATTTGCAATGTGAGACATACTCTTCCAACTAGATTTTGTCTCATATTTAGAAAAACAATTAAAAAATGCCTACGTTAGTCCCATACTCTTGGATGGAGCAGATCAAAGCAACAGTAATATTTTTAACAAGAAATTGCATGTGTCATGAATGTTTCCTGTGTCATGTGGCCATATTACATTTGTTTGCTGTTCTGTATTTTGAACTTTTCCCCCAAAGCAGAAATTACTTGTGAATGCAGGTTTTTTAATAGCACATATATATTTACTCTTCACTTTTGAATTTTTTTTATGTAGTCTTTGTCTTCCTCTAAGAGATTGGTAATAAAATGCATTATTTTTGGAAGTATTATGCCATTGGAGAGTCAAAGCCACATATTGTTTTTCTTCCAAGTTTGACAACCTTCAGATATAATACAGGCTGACTAGTTTGGGCATGATCCCCATTTAAAACAAAAATTAACCATCTTCAAACGTAAGGATTTTCTGAATTTCTGCTTCAACTTAAGTAAGCTTAACTCGCCAATCATTGTAGGTTATGTTGACATTTTTTTTAGCCAGCAAAAAAACCCCAGTTTTGAACATTAACCCATATTTCACTTATTCCCAACCTTGCCTTTTCTGTAACTGCTTCATCCTTAAATCCTGGATTACCCCTTTTAACAAATAACCATCTATTAGATATTAAACAGGCAAAGGCTATTATTCATTTACCATCCATAATATTTGAACTTGCCCTATGCTAGGTGCTGAGGGGCCCAGCCTGCCAGTTGCTTGCAGCACGTGTGAGAGCTATACCAGGAAACAAACAATTGTGAGGGCTTATATAGTGCTTACTGTAAAATTCTTTCAACTTTGCTATAAATTTGAAATTTTGAATAAAATCAGTACTATTTTTAAGATATTATTACAATAAATTGTTGGGGTGAGGAAATTGCTTTTAAAATGAGTTGACAGTTTCATATTAACAGCCCCTTCACTTGAAGAGTCTTTTTTTAACACCACCTCCGGCTCTAGTTGGAGTGTCATGAATTTGACCTGATTTAAACAGCTTAGAGAAACCTTTTCTTTCCTTAGCCAGTCTTGTAGATGGGAAGGTTCCTTCTCTTAGACATTTCAAGTTAGTCTGAACGTTCCACAGAACTGAAGCTTGCCAAGCAAAGCTCATATCTGTGGCTCTTTGAGTCACTAATGGTTCTACCATATTTCTAGAATTAACGTCCCCATCAGCCAGAGATTAAACTTTTGTCTCTTCTCCCTCCCACCCCAGATATATCCTTGTTAAGGGAAAAGCACTTTTGTTTTGATTTTATGGTTTGTTTTCAGTCTACCACAAGTTTGAGATGCCTTATGTTTCTTTAAAAAAAATGACACTTCATGCTTTCCCAGCACTTGAGTTGGAGACAACTTCTCATTGTGCTGGTTTGAGTTCTGGCACTTGAGAGTATCTTCATTCTGAAGCCTGTGGAATGTCCCCCTCATATTTGAAACAGAGAGCTTATCTTCTGTTCATTGGTTAAGCCCTAGCCCTTGATGGTGCCCCAAATTAGTGTCTCATCCAAGTTGTGTTTGAGAATGTATGAGCATTATTAGGAGGGCATGAACTCTTTTACAGCAAAAGCAGAGGGGGGGAGTCCTTAGAACAATGAGTTCAGTCATGGGGATACCTAATTCCATATAAAAATCAATAAGATAGCTAAAATATGTTTTGACTTATTTTCTTCTAAAAATGTCATCTTTTCCTAACTTTCAAACAGTTGGTTACAAGTCATTTTACATATTAAAAATACACATTATTTTCCAATACTGTGTGTTTGAAAATATATAACAAAATGGCATTTTTACAAGATTTACATGAAACAAATATTTGAAATAAAATTGGAGTTGGAGGGCAGTGGGAGGAGTATTAGGATATTTTGAGTCTCACAGGAGTTCATACTATAGTTGTTAAGCCTTTGGCACTCTGTAGAGAGTGTTTTTATTTAAAATCCACAAAACTGGTAGGGAGAGGGAAGGAGAAATTTGATTGCTTGAGAGTTACCCTAGAAGATTGGATCTGTAAATTTACATGAATCTCTGAACCAGGCAAGTGTATATGAGTGCCAAATGATGTCTGAACTAACCAAGAAAAACTTGCTTTTCTGTATGACTGTAGTGAAAGCGTTGGTTCCCAACAACTTTCACGTTTATAAGGATTTTTTTTAAGGGACTAACTACACGTTGGGCAAGCAACTGTGTCGTCCAAAAAGTATTGGCTGAATTTAACGTACTGGGGGCATGTGGATTCCTAAGAATGTCACACCTTGTCTATGCCAATAAATCAGAGTGTCTATTCTTGATACTAAATCTGATGTCATTGGCAGATTTTCCTCCTTATTGGAAGGATAATATTCAGAAGGGAGAATATTTTTTCATGTATTTTGCTCTGTGATTGGGGTGTTTTTAGGATTTTTTTTTTAATTTCTTTAACTATGAAATAATACTGGTAAGTCCCATGATAACTAGATCTGGATTTCATTTTGTCTTTTCAACTCTGTGTGATCTTGTGCGCATTCCTGACATGTTACAAACAGCTTGTGTCTCTGAATGTGCAGTATTAATTTTCAGTGGTGAAAGCCCCAAAAGGAAACAGACTGATTCTTCCATGCACAAACAGCTGGGCAGTTGTGGATGGAATTAATTGCTGATATACATTGGCTGTGTTTTTCTTCTCTTGTCATTTCCTTTGCAGCTGTGAAAGTGAAGTTTGACTTGAAAACAGACATTTCCAGCAGTGCAAATCCAAAAAATATCAAAATGGGATTCTTTAAATATAATATCTGCTACCTTGGAGTTCAGTTTGGGGGTGAGATGGAAAAGAGCAAAGGATGGCAGGCCGTTCATAATTACATATATGGTTGAAAAATAGATCAATCACATGGACTATGAGAAGTATTTTTGAATGGATTTATTTATTTTATGGCAAGAACAACCTCATAATCCAACAAAAAGCTAGATCAGTCAGCAAGCACCCCCTTCCTAGGATCCTGAAAGAGAGTGTTCTAGGCCATCTCTGAAAACATCAGGGGAAAAAAAAAATATCAAAATGTTCAGTACTCCAGACTGGTTTATTGTTCCACTGTGAAAAAGTAGCAATTGGCAAGGGTAATGTGACAACATGTATCATTAAAAATAATATTTTCCTGGTCTTATCCAAAAGCCTTTTCATTGTTTTAAATTCAGTGTAAATGATTATATAGCTTATTTTTTTGCATATATGAAAATTTTACTGAAAAAGAAAAAAAAATTTTTTATTCCAAGAGTTACAGGAGTTCAATTAAAAGTTACTGTTGGTTGTATGTCTGAAAGTACACATATAGGAGTAGTATTGATTAAAATCACTTTGAACTATAAGGAGATGTTTGGTAACAGTTTCAATAACTGATAAATTATTTTCAACACTAAGTTTTTAGGCAGTATGTGTACATCTTACAGGATATCTTATTTGGCAATCAGAAAAAATCAAAACTCTTATGAAATTATTTGCAGAAGTAGGTGATGACAAAATATATATAAGTTTGGTATGCAAATTCGTGATTTTCACCAAAATAATTCTTCCTTTTATGTATGTTAATATTCTACCAAAGCAAGTTTATAAATCGAATCCCTTATTTTTTAAGGCAACTCTTGCTAGTTAGTGGATAAGAAAATGCTTTTATTGTTTCTGCATTGCCAGGAGAACTAGACCCTTGACAGAGAAGGGTGGGTCATGCTTTTATGTTCACGATGGGGCCCCCTGTTTGGGCCAACTAGGCCAAAAGTAAAGTTCTAGGGTGAGCTATGTTGCCAACACCTTGAGATATGCAGAAGCTTCTATTGCTAAACTTAGAAGCTGGCATAGTTGGACTTCCTCTGTAGTAGTCAGTCCCCTTCCTCCTCGCATTCTGCTGGCTGAGCTGCGTGATCTACCTTGCATTTTATCTTCACTTTTCTTCCCCAAGAAGAAATGAGCCCATATTTTATTTTGTGGCAGGAAGGCTGATCTACAACATGAACTTTTCCCCCATTTCTTGGAGGATCATCAACCAATTAGTTTTGATTCTGAGGCCCTGAAAAATGGGGTAGCAGTAGGAATGTGCAACATGCTGTCACTGAAGTCTGCTTGGGTGTGTTGTTTCCCCCAGAGTGGGCTCCACCCTTGCCCTAACCGCACCGTGTGTGGATATCTCACTGTTTAAAAAACAAGGTTCATTTTTAGGGCAGCATTGCTTCAGAATTGCCACACAAAAACCAGCTTAAGAAATGTACAGCAACTTCAAATTGTTTTGTAAGTAATGGGTTGTCTGTTTGTAAAACTGATAGTGCATAGCTTAGGGGGAAGCACAGATAAGATAGATGGTTAGTTTTGTGTTAGCTGCTGGTAATATGCCGTGCTCTCCTTGGGAAGGATCCTGCGGCTTTATCACTCAGCTAAATTTTTTTCCTACTAGTTCACTTGTTTGCTTTTTTTTTTTTTCTTTTTTTTCTTTTTTTACTAAACAATTTACTGAACTGTTGTTGTTTTTGCTTAGGGGATCACAGTGATTGTTTAAGGAAAATACTGGTAGTTTCCCAAATGTGCTAATTATTTAACATAAAAATGCTTGAAGGTAGTGGTTTGCACTGAATTTATTGGACCCACTAACAGCATAATCTAGCGGTACTGTATTTCGAGACATCGTGACATGAACTTTGTGTGTAAGAGTGGGTTCATTGAATTAAAAAAAGGCAGCATCTAAAGAGCCTTTATTTCTGTCATAATGATGCTTTGTCCTGCTGCTGTTGGGTATTTGTCAGAAGAGTTGGGGAAGGCTGCAGCCCAAAGTTCTGTTCCCTGCCTTGTCTGTGCCTCTGTTCTTTATAGACTTTGTGACGTGAACTGTAAGTTGAACTATAGGAGAGAATTGCTGTTATTCAATGAGGTCCACATTTCAGCAATTTTTTCTTTGCGAATGGATCTGACTCCCTCCCCCCCCTTAGATACTGGGGTTCCGTCTGTAGCTAGGTTTTCATGCCTGTGGAGTGTTTAATTATGCACTGACTAAAGTAGGCACATTGAGAGAGAGAGACTGCTTCGTGATCTCTTCTGCACTGACTGTTGTCTTCCTCTCGTGCGTGTTCAGTTGATCTCGTACCCTTGTGGGATAGACACACCCATTCAGTACAAGCAAGATGAACAACTTGCTTCAGTTGAAATCAAAGCTGAATGTTGAAAATGTCAGATTTTCGTAAAGCCTGCGGGGTGACCTTGTGTCATCCTTTTTGGACTTACACTTGTGAAGCGTACACTTTCCTTGCTTTAGCTTCCTCTTTGAAAATTAGTAGTAATTGTGTTTAGCTATTTTCTAACATCACAAAGATGTAAGAATAAAGGGGAAGCTTGGTATCAGAAAAAAAAAAAAAACTAGCCTGTCAATCAAAAGGCTGTTTCTTTTGGACACTGGTTTCTTCACTTTTTTAAAAAAATTTTTGGATGTTTATTCATTTTTTGAGAGAGTACACGTGCGAATGGGGGAGGGGCAGAGGAAAACGGAGACACAGAATCTGAAGCAGGCTCCAGGCTCCGAGCTGTCAGCCCAGAGCCCAAAGCAGGGCTCAAACCCACAAACCATGAGATCATGACCTGAGCCGAAGTCGGAAGCTTAACTGACTGAGCCACCCAGGCGCCCCACTGGTTTTCTTCAGGGAAACTTGGGAATTTGGGTTAGCTCTCTAAGATCTTTTCCAGCTGAGAATACCTACCCCACTTCTCTTTGTAAAGACACATGCCTTTTCCAGCAATACTAAAGGGGATGTATTAGATTAGAATTGAGACAAAAAAAAATGTTGGGGCGCCTGGGTGGCGCAGTCGGTTAAGCGTCCGACTTCAGCCAGGTCACGATCTCGCGGTCCGTGAGTTCGAGCCCCGCGTCGGGCTCTGGGCTGACGGCTCGGAGCCTGGAGGCTGTTTCCGATTCTGTGTCTCCCTCTCTCTCTGCCCCTCCCCCGTTCATGCTCTGTCTCTCTCTGTCCCAAAAATAAATAAAAAACGTTGAAAAAAAAATTAAAAAAAAAAAAAATGTTTAGATGTTAACCCAGAATCATTCTTATAAATGACATGAAAACTAAAGCTTTACTTTAAATAAACTGTGTATATTAGAAATTTTGGAAGTTTACATTTTGATTCTATTCCTGAGCAGAATTGGCTAATAAATCATCACCTCAAGAAGAAAAAAAATTTCAAATTGTGTTTTGCATCCTGAACCAATACACAAATCATATACACACCACTTAATTTCTGAAATAAGTTTCCCTTAAGGCACAGAAAACACTGCTATTTTTTTGTTACGTTTCATTTTTAAAATGTTGGTTTCAGTCCACTGAACTAGATGATCTCTACTGTCCCCTTGAACTCTAGGAGAATACATTTACTCTTAGACTTTTTTATAGTTGCTCCAGAGCAAAGTTTGCCAACCAGTTGGTTGTTAAATATTGAAATAGGGAGATTTTGTAAATAGATTTTATTTGGAACTTATAAAATTTGGAATTTGGTAGTTAATATCTCCAGTAATACTTCATCTTATTTTTTTCTTGTAATAATTATGTAATTATTTTTATAATTATAAAAATGATCTATTTTCACATCCTCTCATGATTATTCCAGTATTCTGTACAAATCTTATTCATACATACCATATTAGTGAAAACTAATACACATACCATAACATGAAAAGGGTTGGGAAGTCTTTTCTAGAGAATTGGATATAATGTGTCATGTGGAATAGATGTAGAGTATCAGGTTACTATTGATAGACCCTCATCTCTATCTCTCTCTCCAGAGGTTTCCCAGGACTCTACAGAAGTTCCCTTCTCTGCTTTAACATACTTTTAAAAAGTGTTAATTTTATAACTTAAAAAATATGTACAGTAAAAAGATGAAACCATATAAGAGGCATATGACAAAATGTCTCTTTGCAACCCTAATCCCTCAGCCCTACTCCTGAGGGGGGAAACTTCTTTCTTTTTCCAGATAATTTCTATGGATGAGTGCCCTTTTTAAAAAATAAAATAAAATTATACAACACATACCATTATGTGTCTCATTCTTTTTAATGGCTGTATAGTACTTGAGGGTATGGATGGATGTACTATAATAAATCCAATCGTCCTTTAATAGATATCTGGATTGTTTTCAAGTTGTTCCCTTTGTCCCCTGTCAGATATACTTATGGTATCAGTCCTCTCTCCTATCTCCATTTTGGGGCAGAACCCAGGTGCTATAGCAAAGGGCTGATAGTGCTGTGCAAAAATAGAGAATCCCTTCATCAAATTCTCCTCTGGCTAGAGCACCAAGGGTACGCCCCTCTGTCCCAGCCATTTATGAGTGGGTAAGAACTGTCCTGGGAGTAATTTTTCAGCAGATTAATGAAATAACATTGGGCTCAAAGTCTGGTAACTTGAGTGTAAGATTGTGGGCAGGTTACTTAATCTCCTTGAACCCTCAGTTTTGCCATCTATAAAATGAGAGATTGGAATAGATGAGTTTTAATGCCCTTTCCAACCATAGTATTTATGTACATTTTTGTTGGGGTATTGATTTAAGCTATATAACCCAATTTATATTAAGTTTCTGGTCTTTAAATTGAAAACATCTTTTGTGTATATTGTGTGATGTGTAATTTATTTGACCTACCATATGGACTAAGCTATTTTAAAGTTTAAGAATGTGAAAAAGAGAAGTTGAATATTATATTTTATATAAACTCTCCTTTTCTAAAAAGCCCATTTCAAAAGTATAAAACCCATTCCAGGAAAAAGCAGATCTTTTTATCAAACTTGAATACTTGAGGAGAAGATTCTGAGTGAGGTGATGTTTGTTTTTAAAATGGATCCTTGTAATTTTCAGTGAATCTAACCATTCAAGGCTAATCCTCAGGGCTTTGAAACTTGGCATTAGCCCCCTTGCCTAAATTGTTTTCATATTCTAGTCCTCTAATCCATCTTCTTGTTTCATTGAATGCTAAAACTAGTAGTGCTCAACATAGCTAAAGTTTTCTGATTTGGTGCTGAGGAAGCAGCCTAGAGGTGAGCTGCACGCTATCATCCTGCCAGCAAAGTTACCAAGTTACACAGCAAAGTTAAAAAGTAACAGAAGCAGGAATTTTTGCTGCATCACACATAAGATATTTAGGATTGCCTGTTTCACCATTTTATTCTTGTAATTCTGTCAAGTGACAGCTGTCCTGAAAGCAGAATGGCAAAGAACTTCATTGTTTGATTTGTTTAATAACAACAAGAAGATAAAAGGCATTTTCTCAGCGCAGAGGTCGGGGGAGTCTGTGTGTGTTTGTATGCTGGTTTAGCCTAGGTATAGCCTTCCTATACCTTGAATAAGTATCCTTCTCTAAAACCAGAGATGTTATTTATTATGTAAGCAGTGCTACATAAATCCTATTGGTATTCTGTGGTCATTTTCATATCAGTTGTTTGACATATGGTTCAGTTCAGCAAAATGTATCGAGGGCCGCCTACTGTGTTAAGTGGTGAAAGTACCGAAATGACAGAGACAGCCTCGCTGGAATCTATTAAAATGACGACCTTCTTATTTTCTCCATTGTTAGAATTTTCTAGTATCCACTGGTTAAGTATAACTGGGACAGAGGAAGTTCTTCAAAGTTTGTGAAAATAGATGAAAACAAGGGGGCTTTAATGTCTTGTTTGGACAGTGTCATCTACCGTGGAGGGCACACTCTCCTGTGTGTGGATCTGCTAGTGACGTCGGTTTCTCACCAATCAGACTCTAAACAAAAGACAGCAACGGTGGTTGGACTAATTTAGCCTCAGTTTTTGCCTAGCTAAATGTACCTGATCTACAAAAACCTGTTGTAATTATTGTACCTCATATATTATGATTTCATCTAGTGCTTGTATGACACTAACCTTGAAAATGGTCACACTGTGTCTTGATGACACATCCTGATACCTTCTTTGTCAAGTTACCCCATCCATTGTGACATTTACGACTAAGGAAATTCTCTATAGTTGGAAATATACAGGATACTGCTGTCTACAGGATGTTGAACAGCTTTGTCTAAAACATTCACAATCATTTTAGAAAAACAATCCTATGATAGCACAGTCAGTCAAATAGATTATAGTTTGAGCTGAAGCAGAAAACCATTTTAAGTGTGTGTGTGTGTGTGTGTGTGTGTGTGTGTGTGTGTGTGTAAAAGAGGAGAAAAAAAATCTAATCGTTACTCTGGTCGTTATGCAATCCAAGAAGGGACTGCTGTTTCTTCTTCGGAGCCCAGCTTTTGGCTGGGGTCCTGTGACACACAGTGGGAATTCACTTCCTATCAGGAAACGCTGTTTTTCAATGTATTATCTTGTTGAGACAACCACAGTGAACAATAGGCTATTAATGTATTAGAACAACAAGTGTCATAACTAAGCCAATATTTGCTTTGTTTTGCATGTCACCCTAAAAAAAAAAAAAAAAAAAAAAAAACTTTTGGCCGGGCTTCAGAATGCATTTTACCATCAGTAACTGCTGGGCATAAAAGCCGTGACAGTTAAAAAGAACAAAGAAGAGAAAAATGTGTTAATAACGGTGATGAGCTTTCTGCAGGTTTACTCAGTTCCTGCCCAAAAAAAACGAGAATAAATTTAATAGTTTCGTATATATCTTTCAGGTATGAAAAATGTCCACTTAAAGGCCCATTTTGAGTTTTGGAAGCCACACCAAGAAGCTGGTATAAAGAAAAAGCCTCAAACTCATTTCTCTCATGAAATGTCAAACCCTCTTATGAGATAGATCTCATTCAATTTTGGATACTTGTATTTAAAATAATTTTATAACCACCTCACTTTATACGTGAAGAAAATCAGACCTTACCTTTCATTTCAATCTTCCTTTACTGTCTTAACCCAAAATTCTGTTTAACAGCAATTCTTAACAACTCTTGGGTATTTTATATTTTTCTTTTGACAGTTGTCATAAACTGGTTTCTACTCTCCGTTATCTTACCATGTAGTCATGTTTTAGTTCTTTCTGTGATTAAGCTGAAAAGTCCTTAAAGGCAGGACCTAGACCTGTGCCTTATATTTCCTTGTAGACTTTACCTAACAGCTGAGTTAGTGTTTGCTGATGGATTGGATCAGTAGTTTTTGTTTTTGTTTTTGTTTTTTACTTTAAGATGACATTTTTGTACCATCACTTGTACCTAGTCTCAAAATCCAGGAGAAAAATACAGATTTTTTTAAATTGTTCTTTTTATATCGTCATTCTTTTTGTGATTACTTTTCAGTCAGCTTAAGACATTTCATATTCAGGTCACAATATTCATTACCTCAACCATCTTGGGTAGCTGGCCATTCTGAACAAACCATGATTAGCCCAGTTTTCTAGGGTTGCTCTAAATTCTCTGCCCTAGTTTATTCTAAAAGAAGTAGAGAATGGGATATTATGATTCAATAGTCCTACTCCCCTCACTCAGTTTAATAAACCTTTATTGTATAACTGTAAGCAGACAGTAAAGAAAGGAAAAAGATGTTGACCCAGTTACTGGGCTAGACAGACCTACTCAAATAATTTAAAGGCAACACAGACTCTGAAAAAATTGTTTTGGAAGCAGTACTGGGGTGGGAGCTGAGGAAGGCTAATTCTTAATTCTGATGGAAGAGATTGGGAAAGCCATCATGGAAGGCGTTGACTTTTGAGTAAGACCTCAAAGTATGGATTAAGAGTTGAATGGATGGTGGCACTTGGTGATTCAGTCGGTTAAGTGTCCAATTTCAGCTCAGGTGTGATCTTGTGGTTCATGAGTTTGAACCCCGCATCGGGCTATCTGCTCTCAACGTAGAACCCACTTTGGATCCTGTGTCCCCCTCTCACTCTGCTTTTCTCTGTCTCTCTCTCTTTCTCAAAGATAAACATTAAAAAAAAAAAAAAGTTGGATGGATGGAGACTAGAGGGGAAAACAGTCCTAGCATATAAGAAATAATGTGAGCAAAGCATTAATCAGGGAAAAGCCTTCTGTTTGGGAAAGTCCTCATTTTCCTCTAAGTCTGTGAGGGATAAACTTGGAAATCTTTTCCATCCTCCTTTCAGAGCCCGAATTTTAGAACTCCTCCCACCCCCCAGGCTGATTCCTAAGTATTTCTTAAAGATAGGAATCCAAGGTGGGTTGTTTTTTTTTTTTTTTCCTTGAAGGAGGGACTAAGAAACTTGCAGAGTTTTTGAAGTTAATTTTTTAATGTTTATTTATTTTTAAGAGAGAGAGAGCTAGCTAGCAGGGGAGTGGCTGAGAGAGAGACACAGAATCCAAAGCAGGCTCCAGGCTCCGAGCTATTAGCACAGAGCTGGACACAAGGCTCGAACCCACAAACCATGAGATCATGACCTGAACCGAAGTCAGATGCTTAACTGACTGAGCCACCCAGGCACCCCAGAAAATTGTGTTTTTGGAAAATTACAGTAGGTAGCTTTGTGTTTCTCAGTTGTAACCATGAACCCTAAGGGTTATAGTGTCCATACTACCTTTTAGATGTTTAAAATAGACTCTTAAAAACTGAGAACAAACTGAGGGTTGATGGGGGGTGGGAGGGAGGGGAGGGCGGGTGATGGGTATTGAGGAGGGCACCTGTTGGGATGAGCACTGGGTGTTGTATGGAAACCAATTTGACAATAAATTTCATATTTAAAAAAAAAACACTTTCTGGCACTTTACAACTCTACAGAACCCTTCCTTGACAATAGAGATCGAAAGTAGAAACAAAATATTTAACAAACTCTGGAGAGCTACTTAAGTTGCTAAGCTCCATGAAGATTGCTTTTTATTTGACAATAAAGTACTTGATGTCGGCTTTAAGTCCAGCTAAATAGGCACTATAGAACTAAGCTGAGTCTGGTCTTTGTGAGCCTCAGAAAAACAAGAATCCTACTCCAAGCCTGAATTTAAAATATAACAAGCAACTTAAGTGGACCCTTCAGGCATGTGTGAGTACGCACAAAAAGCTGCGTCATAAAGTTTATTCTCTCTAGTGAATTACGAGGAAAACTTGAAAAAGCAGCATTCTTGTTATTTTAAAAAATGGTATAAATGGTTCTAAATTCTTATGAAAATACACCAAAAATGTGTTTTGTGTGTTGTTAACCCTGAATACTTAACCTACAAACTACTTAAAATCAAGAAATGGGAGCTTGAGGCATCAGGTGACTTTTCTTTTTCTTAAAAGTTAACATTTAATGCATAGTAGCTTCTTTTTTAATGTTTATTTATTATGACAGAGAGAACATGCACACGTGAGCAGGGGAGGGGCAGGGAGAGAGAGAATCCCGAGCAGGCTCCACACAGCGCAGAGCTGGACACGGGGCTCAATCTCAAGAGCCATGAGATCTTGACCTGAGCCGAAATCAACAGCACGCTTAACCGACTGAGCCACCCAGGTGCTCCAATGCATAGTAGCTTCTGAAATTAGTTTATTGCCAAGCCTTTAAAGGGATGTTTTACTGCAGTTTGTATTTTAAATCTTTTCTTAGGTCATATGATCTTTACATGTATATGTTCTATGTATCTGAGAACAGATAAGGTGAGTCTAGGTAATGTGAAAAGTCTCAAGTGAAATAAATTGAGGGACACATTGAGAAGTCACATTCTTTTGGGGACCTCTTTCATCATATGGAGAATTGAGGGGGTGGAATGAGATGTAATAATATTTTATGTCCTATTAAGCTCTAACACCTTTAAGTTTTAAAGATGCTGTTTATTTTGGTTCTAATTAGGTAATATTAAGGAAGGGCAATATTTATTTCTTGGGACAGTTGTTATTTGGGTTTATAAATGTTTTGTTTCTCTGCTATCCTTACAAAGGTATTTTGCATCCTTTAAAAATCTGCATGTCTGTTCTCTTTGTTAAATTTTCCTCCATAAATTAAATGATGGATTCATTTAATGCTTCCTCTTTTTTCCTGAATTTGACATTAGACTTTTTAAGTCTTCTTTCAGATGTTCTTAGTTTTTATTAAGACGGAAGGTTTCAGCTGTGGGTTAGAGACTTACATCATTTTTCTCTTCCCATTGTCTCAATGTCAGAAAAGAATCTCCATCTCTTTTCTCATATATGAATTAGTTGTCATAAAATATCAAAAGGTATACATACATTTTCAAGGTTCTTATTCATATCAACTAAGCCTACCTTTCTAAAGTTTTATTTAAGTAGTCTCTACACCCGACATGGGGCTTAAGCTCACGACCCTGAGATCAAGAGCCACACACTCCTTCAACTGTGCCAGCTGGGTGCCCTTGACTTTTCAAGGCTAAATCTTACATTGTACTTGGTCAGAACCTAGACCTCTTTAAATGATAATAAATGTCCAAACAGTTCTAGATGAAATAATGGGGCATATATAATCTAGGTATTAGGATCCAAAGGACTCACCCACAACTACCTTTCCTTCCTAAAGCTTACAATTATAGTTGTAGTGATATTACACTTGGTGGAAGATTAAACTTGGTGAATGACCAGGAATTTTGCTTATTTATTATTGACTTAATAATGTAATTCCTCGGTGTCAGGTCCTGTACCACCTGCTTTCATGTTCAGGTAAACTTTGTGGTAGGAAAAATCTATGAAAATATATATTTTGCCAAAGAATTCATATTAGAGGTAGGGACCTAGATATGGTGTTCATATAGGTGGTTCGCTTAGAGGTGGGGCCTGGGGTAAGAGAGGAGTTGGAAACATTTACCAAAGGATCTTAATGGGTATAAATTTGAAATGACTAAAAATTGTAAAACATCATTGGGGATTAAGGGGAGGGATGGAATCGTGAAAGGTAGAGACACAGTACAGCACAGTAAGGGGTGCCTGGGTGGCTCAGTCGGTTAAGCATCCGACTTCAACTCGGGTTATGATCTCACAGTTTGTGGGTTCGAGTCCCACATCCAGCTCTGTGCTGACAGCCCAGAGCCTGAAGCCTGCTCTTGATTTTGTGTCTCCCTCCCTCTCTGTGTCCCTCCCCTGCTAGCACTCTGTCTCTTTCTCAAAAATGAATAAAAATATTAAAAATTTTTAAAAAACAAATAGCACAGTGGTTAAGAACGGAGGTTCTGGAGCCAGTCTCCTTGAATTCATATCTCCATATTGCCACTCACACATACTCTTGTGTGACCTTGGATAAGTAACTTCTCTCTGCTCTTAGTCTGTGAAATGAATATGGGAATAGCACCTACCTTTCTAGGGTTATTATGGGGATTAAAAGAGTTAAAACATGCTACATTCTTTTTTTTCTTTAATTTCTTTTAGTGTTTGTTTATTTTTGAGAGAGAGGGCGAGTGAGGGAGGGGCAGAGAGAGGAGTAGACACAGAATCCGAAGCAGGCTCCAGGCTCCGAGTTGTCAGCACAGAGCCCGCTGTGGGGCTTGAACCTGTGAACGGTGAGATCATGACCGAAGCAAAGTCGGACACTTAACCGACTGAGCCGCCCAGATGCCCCAAAACAAGCTACGTTCTTAAAGCAAATTAGACATTAGATGGTCAAGAAATGTTAACTACTAGCCCTTACCCCTCTCTTTGCGTAAAAACATTTTCATCAAAAATGGCATTTTTGAAAATTCTGATGTAATTTGCTTAATGAAAATATACACAAGCTAAGTTACTAAAAAGGATAGTGTGAGGGATGGAGTTGGAGTGGCCGAACATGCCTGACTAGGATTTGGAATCTAGGTGGATCCTTGAGAACAGGGCAGAACCCTAGCAACAGACAGTGGGAAAGAACCCAGGTGTGTGGACTGTCGATTCAACAGTAGATGCCAAACCCTGGCACATAGGCAGAGCATAGGGGCAGGGTGTTTTGATAATTGAGAGAAGGCTAGATGGGGAATCAATACCAGTGACCTCTGCATGGCATCAGAAATCCCCTATGAGCCAAGATGCGAGCTATCAGGTGACCTCAGGGAACGAGAGAAAACAGAGGGTCTAAGACGGAGACCTGGGGTAGCAACTTTAGGTCCAATTTTGAAAATATTTGGAGTTACCTGACAGAAACGAGAAAGAGTTATAGGCTGCCTTTTATAGTGAGTAGAGGGCTGAGAGAGTTTGAAAAGTATTGCTCAAGTGAAAGTCAAACAACAGAGCGGAAGCAGCAGCAGCAAGATTATACTTGATGAGCTGCTTAACTAGTTTCTTACGGATTTTTGTAATCCTAGGGATCCAGAGCCTATGGCACGATGCCGAATCTGCAGGTTAGGGGTCAGTGGTCCCTCATGTGGGGAGATGGGCAGAAGCACAGCATGTATGTAGGCATGGCAAGAAACCTGCTAATCCGAACAAGTGCTTTTTAAGTCCGTCTTTGGTTAAATGAAAAAAAAAAAATTCCATCAAACTGTAATCTTTTATAGTTTGATAACTGTGTTAATACTGTTTCGTATTACACATTCATTGTGAATCTTTTTTTTTTTTTTTCACAAAGAAATTTCTGTTCAGCTTCTGAGGTGACAAAAACATTCATATGTTCTTGGCTTCAGATTTTCTTGGAAACATTGTTTCTCAGTCTGAAATTGCAGTTTGCAGAAGTCATGCCGCTGGCTGTGAAGATAACTGTGTTGCCTCGCCCTTAACTTATATCGAATGTCATTCGTGTTGCTGTTTTGATTTCTGTTATTTCTAAGGAGATAACTTGGATTCTGCAAAGGTGTCTGGCTATCTGTCCACATTGTTGCGATGGTCAATTGTCTCCTTAAAATGGGTATTATTATCAAGATGGAAATTCCATTGGAACAGCGTATTTGTTTTCTAGAACTACCATAACAAAGTACCACAAAATGAGTGGCTGAAAACAACAAAAATGTATTCTCTTACAGTTCTTGAGTCCAGAAGTCCAAACTCAGTGTGTCAGCAAGGTTGGTTTCTTCTGGGGGCTCTGAGGGAAAACCTGTCATGTGCTTCTCCTATCTTTTGGTGCTGGCAGGTGTCTCAAGCTTGTACAGCATACTTTTAACCTCTGCCTCCATCATCTAGCTTTTTTCCCTGTGTCTCCTCTGTCTCCTCTGTGTCTGTGTCCACATCTCTCTCACTTTTGTAAAGACGTTAGTCCTTGGGTTTAGGGCCTGCCCTAATCCAGTATGACTTCATCTTAATTTGATTACAAATTAAGGCCCTATTTTCAAGTCAAGTCACATTCTGAAGTAATTATGTGAATTTGGGGGGACACCTTCAACCCAGTACAGTATGTAAAGTTGATCTTTAGATCTAAAGGATGGTTCATTTGAGAAAAGTTAGTTTTGGGGCACCTGGGTGACTTGGTTGAGCGTCCAACTTCGGCTCATGTCATGATCTTGTGGTTCATGAGTCTGAGCCCCACATTGGGCTCACTGCTGTCAGTACAGATCCCACTTGGAATCCTCTGTCCCCCTCTCTCTGCCTATCCCCTGCTTGTGTGCGCACACGCTCTCTCTCAGGGGGAAAAAAAAGCTTTAAAAAGAAGAAAAGAAAAATCTAGTTTCACAAAATAGATTTTTTTCTTTTTTTACAAAAGCAGTTGCTGACATTGATGAACATCTCTTTTCATGGACTGCCATAACAATTATCAGATTTCTAAAATGGCAAGTTATGACCAAATTATTTTTGAAAGTGATTTTCAAGTACTATTACCTATGCTTAATAAATTTCATTTTCGTGGCTCACTAGTAGACTTTCCGTAGAAGGAAAACAGATGGAGCTGTGATGATCTTGAAATCCTCCTTACTAGCCAAAATCTGAAGGTAGGAACTCCTTCAAATCAGACTCCCTTGCAGTGACAATGTATTGAGTTACCTACAGCTTTTGGATTGACTTTTGCAGCTGTATTTTATATGTTATAATCATAACAGCCAAAATTCTTTAGTTGGGATGCCTGAAATAGTAGATCAGGATGAACTCTTGGGACTTATGCATACCCTGTATTCTTTAACTGTTTATATATATATTTTTGCCTTCAGTTTTTAAAATAAAGAACTTTGCCTTTTGTGTGTGTGCCTTCCAGGCCCCCTCCTATTTCTCACTGGTCACTGTGGCTCCATTAGGAATGGACCATTAGAAGTATTGTCCACAGTAACAAATCAGTTTTCTAGACTAGACTTTTGGGTGATTGTTTTGCAAACTCATTTTTTTCTTAATTTTTTAAAAATGTTTATTTACTTTTGAGAGAAAGAGAGGCGTGAGAAGGGAGACACAGAATCCGAAGCAGGCTTCAGGCTCTGAGCTGTCAGCACAGAAGCCGACGCAGGGCTCGAACTCACAGACCGTGAGGTCATGACCTGAGCTGAAGTCGGATGCTTAACCGACTGACCCACCCAGGCACCCCAAACTCAACTCATGTTTAATAATGAGTTTTGTAGGATTGTTTGCATTTCTTCAGAATGAAGAACTAGAATTTCTTGAGTTCAGAATCCTTGAGAAACAAGTAGATGTAAGATTGGAATTTGAGGGAGTTAAGTTTTCCATATTACTTGCATTCTGATATTCACTTTGGAAAGTTTCCTGAGGTTTCTAGATAGATGTACAGTATTAGGTAAGAGTAAATTTGACTTCAGACATTGTCTCAAGAGAATGTCAAAAGCAAGGGCTTTAAATTTTTCGAGCTCAGTGCTGCACAAATAAATACACTTCAGTTTATGAAGTATGTGAGAGTTGATGTTTCTTAAAAAAAAAAAAAAAAGAAAGAAAGAAAGAAAAGAAACTTTTTGCCCAGAAGGACTACCATACAGTAAGAGCCAAACATTTAAGGTATCTCCAGAAATTGAGAGCAATGAATCTTTTTTTTTAAAAAAAATCACAATCTTCAGTGATTCCACTTTTTAAAACCTCTCATTCATCATGAGCTGTCAAGTTCTGGATAGTTTCCTAGATCACAGTTTTAAAAATTTCACTGATACCAGGGGACTCAATAACAGAAACTTAAATGTCTGAGAGGTACATTCGAGTAATCAATCCACTAGTCTCTGTCAACTTTGTCTTAGGAGAAGAAAAAAATCCTTTTGTTTTTTTCCCCCAATCATTTCCAAAAGTTCCGTGTTAAAGACAAACGATGACTGAGGGAATATATACAGAACATTCATCAACTTTCGTAGAAAAGAGAGTAAAGGCACTAAGGCCATGTGTTTTTGGATTTTGCAAAATATTTGAGGGATCACCTCTCTGTGATTGATTGTTTTACTTACCATTTTATAAGGCTATGTATTTATTTATTTAAAAATCAGTTTCGGGTGCCTGGGTGGCTCAGTCAGTTCAGCGACTGACTCTTCATTTCAGCTCAGGTCATGATCTCACGGTTGTGAGATCAAGCCCCACGTCGGGGCTCCATGCTAGGCATGGAGCCTGCTTAAGATGCTCTCGCTCTCCCCCCCTCCCTCCCTCCCTCCCCCCGCCCTTTCTCTCAAAAATTTGTTTCAATAAAAATTTTAAAAAGTCAGTTTCATATTTGCTTTTCCAAATAATTGATGTTGGGTACAATCTGAACTAAATCTAGATAATGGTTGAGTTTAGACTTTAAGACAATACACTTCATCTGAACTTTTCATATATATTTTCACATTTGTAACCCTGCCTCTTGCATGGCCGTTACATTTGGTAAATTTGATCTATTTATAATGAAAGATTTTTTTTTTCTCACCCTGCCAATGTCTAAGCAAGTATCTGCCCCTCTTTTCCCCAATCCCAGCCTTTCAATATGGGAGCCTGGTTCACTGTTCCTTGCAACAGGTAATACTGATCAATAAAATATTCATCAAGTATTGGTACTTTAGTGAGAAAGAGGTTAGATTCATCCTTTGCTTTGTCCAGTGGTTGAATACTTTTAGTCTTTGGCTCACCCTGCTGAATTTTGACCTAGCACCCTGCTTAGAATTTTCACACTTAATGCTCTTCACCTAGATGTCGTCAAAGTTTAAACATAACTTTAAAACATAACTACCTGTGCAGTTGTACCAGCACAGGATGTATTTTTCATGTTTGCTAAAATAATTTATCTTAATTAGTGTATTATTTTTCTTTATAAAACACAGTTTGAAACCGTAACATTCTCAAAACTGTGCCCTCCAATTGATAGTTTTCTTTTATCTGTGTGGGGGGGGGGGTTGTTTTTTGTTAATAAACACTGAGCCAGCTATCAAATTCCATTAAGGACACTTAGCAACATGATGGGTTGTTGTTAACCATTACCAGTTTATTTTGTTGTTTGTTGTTTTCATTGACTTTTTAAGTTTCGATTTTAACTAAGGCTTAGATTAATAGTATTTTTTACTAATCAGTTGTCGATTCATTGTTTTCTGACTTACATTAAAGTTTAGAATTTATAGTTGTATTTTAAAGTATACTCAACAGAAGTCATTTGAAAAGATTCTGGCAATAGGCCAGAGAGAGTTAAGTTTCTACATTTATACCAATTTGATAGTCATACGAGACTTTACTACTTTCAGAGCATTTATCATTTCTGTTTTGGTGGTAAATATTGTGATCCTATAATGTATTTTCAGGCACCACAGTAAGGAAAGGCTGTAATCAAGGTTGTAATAGCTGTATATACTTCTAGGAAATGACAGTATTTTGAGTCATTCCATCTTTTTTTTTTTTTTTTTTTTTGTCAACTCTTTCATACCTACTAAGATCTGTAACCATAAATAATTACATACTTGGTAAAGAACAATTGGTAATCTGAGGCAAATTATTAAACCTCAGAGTTCTTATCTGTAAAGTGGGTATATTGCCAGGATAATCTGTTTTTGGAAGTTAATTTATTTCATTATAAATAGTCAAAGGCCCTCAACTCTTTCAAAATTGATGCTAAATTAATTAACTGTAGGGGTGAAAGTGTAAACTTGAACAACATTTATTGTTAGTTACCCAGGGCACAACCAGTGTCATTTTGATAACCTCCAAGTAAGACATAGTATTCATCTGTTAGGTTAACAGTTAGAAGTTCCAAAATATTGATCAATGCCCATGTGGCAGTGTCTTCATATGAATTTGAGCCAGTTTAAAGGCCTTTCCTCTGCATTTTGTTCCTTTTTGTTTGGAACTCAAAATTGTGTTGAATGTTCCATGATATTTTATGGTACCATTCATCTTTGCCTATCTCATGAAGATACTTGATCAGCATAGCTTCTGATACTCCTTGTCTTTATGCATCTTATGTATCTGGCTTCCAAAATACTGATAGAGAAGACCAAGATACAGGGTGACAAATTATGAGGAAGCAATATTGTATCGTGGAAAGAGCTCTGGACTAGGAGAATGTAGATCACCCTGGTGATGCTTAGTGTATGCTCTTGGGCACATCTCTTTATGAAGACTTCTTTCATTAGTTATCTAATCTCGAAAACAAGAGATTTGGACCAGATATCCTTTTAATTTGGCTTCAAAACCTTCAAAGAATTAAGTGAAAGGCACTTCTTTGACTTATTGGTGTTATATGTTGGTGGATACATCTTAATCTTTAAAAGTCTCGTTATTTATAGAAAAGGTGTTCCTCGTGTATTTAAGCAGATTACCACTAAACAACTGGACAGTTTGTACATCTGCTTTTCTGCGCATGCTAGATGGACATCATACATTTCAGTCTGTTCACAAGCACTAAAATTTTTAGCCCTTACTTATAGCCTGTTCCTCACTGTCAATGGTGTTTATAAAACGCCTGCATAAAATGTATGTGATAGGCCTGTTTTTCTCCATACATTTCACTGAAAGAGTAGATTTTGACCATGAACAATCTGTGAATGGCTTGGTAGTGCTAATATATATCATTATTATGATTTTATAGTAATATCTAATACTTGAGCGTTGTAGCTTTAGAAAAGTCACTCAACACTTCTGAGTATAGTTTCCTCGCATCTGTAAATTGTGATCCTTGAATCTCATCTGAAATATTCCAAGAGAACTCTCATAGAGTCAATAGCCATTATAGCAATAAGACCCTAGTGCTTTGTGGGATAATTAAATCTTCCATTGGGGCACTTAGAAAATATCATCTGTATTACTTGGTGCTATTCAGTGCCCATTGTTGGTTTTTTTTTTTTTTTTCTTTTTTTTTCTTGACTTTTATCTATGTGTAGTTTGGTTTTTCCAAGTCTGTTGATTTTCATGTCAGTTGTATGTAAAATCTTGGCTAGCAGTTGAAAGTAAGTAGTTCATGCCTTTTAGAATTTAAAATGAAGAAAACTTCACTGGTTGATCTGAGGATGTGGCTTGTTATAGTTTGCGCAGGGTCCAAGTTGTTTTCTAAAACTGTAAACACCTTCCCAATTTTACAGTAAATTTCATTAAGAAAAACTCTAACTCCATAAACCAGTGTGTGTTGTTGTTGTTGCTGCTGTTGTTTTAACCAAATATGCTGCCTTGAAATCTTGGCATATCTTTGATTTTTGTTTTAAATATGGAACAATAGGCCTGGTACTTGAAAGTACAGCCATCTTTTTTGCTTATGTTCTAGAGAAAGCTGTTAAAACTGCCAAGAATTAAGTTTGGAAAGACTTTTTATAATAATTTTTCATAAGATTGTTTTGACCATTCCCAGCCTAGAACTAATACAAACCAGATTGCTTTGGGAGGAGTTGTGATACAGTAAAATAATTCAAGTCAGCCACCACTTATGGAGTCCCCTGCCATTGTGAGGACTACAAACATAAGCAAAGAGATCTGGAAAATTGAACTAGAAGTAGCTAAGAGTCAAGAAAAAGTGAAAAACAAATGGACATTGAGTAATATAGATGGCATTTTCTAAGTGCCCAAATGGAGGACAATTTAATTATCACCCAAATCACTAGGATCTTACTGCCATTTTTTTTAATATCAAAGAATCATTTCCAACTCCCTCCCATCTCTAGCGTATATTCATTTCCTCCCTCCCCGTCTCAAATACACACACGCACTTCTTTTCCTTGTGTTTCCCATTTGACCATAACTTAGAGTTTCTGGAGCAGTGTTTTTCAAACGGTGGGTCATAACCCATTAGTAGAACACGAATCTATTTGACCAATTTTTTAATGAAAAAGATTAAAATAGAAAATACCAGAATGTACTACATAGAGAAAGTATCACAAATTTATTTCAGCTAAATATCTCATGTATTTGTATGTGATTACAATATAAAATGTATTTTTTATTGTGGATTGCCATTTTTAGAGTTTGAAATCCATCATTCTAGAGTATTTCATCTATTTGTGCCTTAAACCTAAATTTCTTTAAATATACATGTTGGGTGGTTACTGCATAAATATTTAGATAAGATTTTTAAACCGGAATTTTTGTTTATGCCTGATATCTTGTTTCTAATCTGCACAGCCAGAGGAAAACCCATAGTGTTGACAATGTTTTATGATGTTACTTTTTAAAAAAATCTGTTTTTCTGCATCATTTTGAATTAAAAGAATCCTCTTAGAAGACCAATATTTTTCCCCTAATAGAGTTCGTACTGGTTTCTATTGCTCCGAAGTACTAGAAAGCATGCCTGTGTATGTGCAACATTAAAAATAGGATTGATTTAGGGATGCCTAGGTGGGTCACTTGGTTGAATGTCCAACTTTGGCTCAGGTCATGACCTCACGATTCATGGGTTTGGGCCCCACGTTGGGCTTGCTGTTGTCAGCATAGAGCCTGCTTCGGATCCTCTGTCCCTCCCCTCTCTCTCTCTGCCCCTCCTGCGTGGTCTCTCTCTCTCTCTCTCTCTCTCTCTCTCAAAAATAAATAAATATGAGTAAATAAAGGATTGGTTGATTAAAACCACAGTTAGATGTCACTTTACACCTGTCAGAATGACTAAAGTCAAACAAACCCACAAAAAATAACAAGTGTTAGTGAGGAAGGGGGGAAAATTGTGCATTGTTGTCTCATGCATTGTGTCTCATGCATTGTTGGTGGAATGCAAACTGATGCAGCCAGTGTGGAAAACAGTATGGAGGTTCCTCAAAAAATTAAAAATAGAATGTAGGGAGAGATTCTAGTTTTTCTTAATCCTGAACAACTAAACTAAGCATAAATATTTCTGCTTCTAGGGGATATGGGAAACAATTCAGTTCCAGGGCTCCTTCTCTTTAAAATTAACCAACCCTATTTTTTTTTTTTTAATTCAAGTGTAGTTAACATACAATGTTATATTAGTTTCAAGTGTACAATATGATTCAACAGTTCTATACATTTGTTCATCAAGATAACTGTACTCTTTGGGGTGCCTGGGTGGCTCAGTCTGTTAAGCGTCTGACTCTTGATTTCGGCTCAGGTGATGATCTCATGGTTTGTGAGTTCAGGCCCCACGTTGGGCTCTGCTCTGACAGCGTGGAGCCTGTTGGGATTCTCTCTCTCCCTCTCTCTGCCTCTCCCTTGTTCGTACTCTCTCTCCCTCTCTAAATAAATAAACATTAAAAAAAAATTTTTTTAAGAGAAGTAAATAATGTATGTAAAGTTCAGTGGCTAGCACATAGTAAGAGCTCAGTAACTGATAGTTGTGGTTTTTTTTTTAATTTCTTGAGTGTAGTTGACACAATGTTACATTAGTTTCAGGTGTACAGTATAATAATTCAACTCTATATATGGCTTAGTATTCATAACAGCTAGAGATTTTCTAACAATTACAAGTTGTTTCTTTAGTAATGGGTCATCATAGCATTTAAAAGAAGCTATCAGCTTCTCTCTAACGATTAACAATAGCTATTATAAGGTCATACAACAGTTGATGGAAATGCAAAGACTTGAAACCTGGTCTATCCTCAGTCCAGTACTCTGCACCATTCTGCTTTTTGCTTGAAAGAATTACAAGAAATTTTTAGAATGTAATTAAAAGTTTTTTAGTCTAATAACCAGCTAAAGTTCTAGAATATTTTAACCATATTCAAGTGAAAATACTTCATAGAGAACAATCATATTTAAACCGATCTGACCACAATTTTTTTAAAGTTCCATAACAAAGCCAACAGTTGAAATATTTCATTTGTTGTGTCTTCTGGCTTACAAAGACTAGTGCTGCTGAAATCTGAACACTATCCATTAACTGCTTTTTTACAGTATTTTGTCGGGGCTTCATATTCTAACTGTTCTTTTTACTTGAGTAAACTGTTACGTAACTAGATTTTAAGTACTCCTTAAAATTCCTTTGTGTTAGCAATAAACTGTTTTAAGGAGCTCAGATGGACCTATTATAAATAACTTCTAAGAGTACGAGGTTCCAAAGATTGGTTACACTTCTGGACTACTGATAAAAAACCCATTGGATATGAAAAAAAGAAGTTTCTTAGAGTTGGTGCTCTGTTGCACCACTTTTTTGGGTAATAGCAAGGTGATGAGAAATACTATGTTTGTAAGCCAAGCTAATAACAGTACCGCGAAACCTAATTTCTGAAGAATATCACATGACCAGAGTCATTCTATTAATAGTGGATGTTGTAACAAAACAAAACAAAAAAAACCTAGCCCCTTTATCCTGTGAAGGTCCATTTATTTGATCATCACATATTCATTGTTCATTGCATGTTTTCTCTCAATTTTTAAATTAATGATTTAGGACCTGGAAGACTCACTTATATAAAAGCTCATTTTTACATTTTCTTTCCTGATTAGTTGCTTTCTAGTCACAAAATAAGATTTTTACTAAAGTGATATGACATAAAGTGACTTAATCCTATTTCATGAATTTTTTGTGTAGTACACGAAAGTAATTCAAACTTCTAGAATGTTGTAGAGTGATGTTGTCAAATAGAAGCTAACAAAGTTTTAACATGTTTTACAAAAATTATTGTTAACAAACTAGTTTACATTTTTTTAACTTTGTAATTTAACTTTATTTTTTTATTTTTTAAAATTTACATCCAAATTAGTATATAGTAGTTTACATTTCTCAGACCAGAATTAATACAAGATTTTTTTACTTTATTTATTTATTAAAATTTAATTCCAGTAGAGTTAACATATATTCAACAGTTCTATATTAGTACTTATCAAGATAAGTGTACTCTCATCCTTTTCACCTATTTCACCCATCCCCCAACCAACCTCCCTTCTGGTGACCATCTGTTCTCTATATTTAAGAGTCTCTTTTTTGGTTTGTCTCTCTCTCTCTTTTTTTTTTCCCCCTTTGTTCATTTGTTTTCTTTCTTAAATTCCACGTATGAGTGAAATCATATGATATTTGTCTTTCTCTCACCGGCTTATTTCATTTAGCATTATACTTTCTAGTTGCATTCATGTTGTTGCAGGTGTGTGTGTGTGTGTGTGTGTGTGTGTGTGTGTGTGTGTGTTTGTGTGTGTGTGTGTGACATCTTTACCCATTCATCTTTTGACGAACAACACTTAAGCTGCTTCTATAATTTGGCTATTGTAAATAATGCTGCAATAAACATAGGGATACACATATTCCTTCAAGTTGATGTTTTCACATTCTTAGAGTAAATACCCAGTAGTAGTGTAATTACTGGATCAATGGGTAGTTCTGTTTTCAATTTTTTGAGGAACCTCCATACTGTCTTCCACAGTGGCTGCACCAGTTTGCATTCCCACCAACACTGCACAAGGGTTCCTTTTTCTCCACATCCTCGCCAACGCTTGTCTTTTGAATTTTTTATTTTAGCCATTCTGACAGGTGTGATATGATATCTCATTGTAGTTTCTATTTGCATTTCTCTGATGATGAGTGATGTTGAGCATCTTTTCATGTGTCTGTTGGCCATCTGGATGTTTTCTTTGAAGAAATGTCTGTTCAGCATGTCTTCTGCCTATTTTTACTTGGGTTATTGGGGTTTTGGGGTGTTGAGATCTGTAAGTTCTTCATATATTTTGGATACTAACACTTTATCAAATATGTCATTTGCAAATATCTTCTCCCATTCAGTAGGTTGTCTTTTATTTTTTGTAGGTTCTTTTGCTGTGCAGAAACTTTTTATTTTGATGTAATTCCAATAGTTTATTTTTGCTTTTGTTTCTCTTGCCTCAGGAGACATATTTAGAAAGATGTTGTTACAGCTGATGTCAGAAAAATTACTGCCTGTGCCCTCTTCTGGATTTTTATGGTTTTAGGTCTGACATTTAGGTCCTCTATGCATTTGAGTTTATTTTGTGTATGGTGTAAGAAAATGGTCCAGTTTCATTCTTGTGCATGTTGCTACCCAGTTTTCCCAATACCATTTGTTGAAGAGACTCTTTCTAATTGCATATTATTGCCTCCTTTGTTAAAGATTAATTGACCTGACCATTAAATTGCAAGTTTATTTCTGGGCTTTCTGCTCTTTTCCATTGATCTATGTGTTTATTTTTGTGTCAGTACCATACTGTTTTTATTACTACAGCTTTATGTTATCACTTGAAGTCTGGGAATTGTGATGCCTTGTTTTGTTTAACTTTTCAGAATTGCTTTGACTATTTGGAGTCTTTTGTGGTTCCATACAAATTTTAAGATTGTTTGTTCTAGTTCTGTGGAAAATGCAGTTGGTGTTTTGATAGAGATTGCACTAAACCTATAGATTACCTTAGGTCATATGGGCATTTTAACAATATTTGTTCTTCCAATCTATGAGCGGGATGTCTTTCCATTGCTTTGTGTCGTTTTCAATTTCTTTCATTAGTATTTTATAGTTTTCAGAGGTTTCTCACCTTTTTGGTTAAGTTTATTCCAAGGCATCTTATTATTTCTCATACAATTGTGAAGGTAGTTGTTTTCTTAATGTTCTGCTGCTTCATTATTAGTGTATAGAAATGCAACAGATTTCTGTACATTGACTTTGTATCCTGTGACCTTACTCAATTCTTTTTATCAGTTCTAGTAGTTTTTTTGGTGGAGTCTTTAGGGTTTTCTTTATATAGTATCATGTCATCTGGTGCAAGAATTTTTAATGTCTTATAATTAGTTTGCTTGGTCTAAGTTGCACCAAGGTAACTTTAGAGATGAATTCTATCAGAGAAGACTATTATTAGAGACAAATATAGTAATCTCCCTGGTTGTTACTGTGTTTTAAAGATGAGACCAGATATCTCTGGTCTTTATTAGAGATATAGATCCCTAAGAGGAAAGTGGCCTTGACTTTCTCCCTCCTGGATCTATCTAGAAAAGTGTGATTATCCTGATAATTAAGTGAATCAGGTATTCTTATGGTTTCTGAATAACTTTTTGCTGTTTCTTACTTGGATTTGTAGCACTATGTGCTGAAGTTATTTAGTCTGGCAACCTGAATAATTCCTACATTTCCTCTAGGAAGTTGAATCATTTGAAAAACTTATAGCTGTGTTTCTCTCATGTTAATAAATTACATTCACTATAAAATGTAGTGGTCATTAAGTATGGCCAAAGTTTGGTCTAAAATAAAAAAAAAATGTGTGAATAAGAGAAAAGAGAAGCTCTAGTGACAGTACTCACTAATTGTGGAAATTTTGCTATTATAGATGTGATTTTTTTTTTCTATCACTTCTTGGCCTTTTGGCTAAGATCAAATGTAGATGTGATTTTTTTTTTTTTAAGCTTTATTTACTTTTGAGGGAGAGAGAGAAAACGAGCACGAGCTGGAGAGGGGCAGAGAGACAGAATCCAAAGCGGGCCCAGTTTCTGAACTGAACCTGCCCAACACAGGGCTCAAACGGTGAGATCGTGACCTGAGCGGAAGTCAGACGCTTAACCCACTGAGCCACCCAGGCAATCCTAGATGTGATATCTTACTTCGGAGATTTTGATAGTTGCTCCCTCTAAAAATTCAGTTAGCAGTTGATGACATAATTGAACCACAAGTTTTCGTTACTTCTGAAACTATCAATTTCCAATTTAGCATTATAATCAAAGATATTTTTACTTTAATAAGAAATTGTTCTAATATTTTTTGAGAAGCTACTTTTTAAAGAAAGCTGCCACTGTTAGCCTCTGGGCAAAAAAAAAAAAAAGTTCTGTTTGACCTCCATAAAATCTGAATTTAATAATGAACTTATCATGAATGTCCTCCTTTGTGTTTATTAATGCAGGTAACAAAGGGAGTCCTTCGACTTGAAGCATGAGTTCAGATGCCAGCCAAGGTGTGGTCACTACTCCTCCTCCCCCCAGCATGCCTCACAAAGAGAGATATTTTGACCGCATCAATGAGAATGACCCAGAATACATTCGGGAGAGGAACATGTCTCCTGATCTACGGCAAGACTTCAACATGATGGAGCAGAGGAAACGAGTTACTCAGATCTTGCAAAGTCCTGTGAGTTGAAATAATCAGAAGGCTATAATTTTTCTTCTCTCTGGAGACCTTGATACAGGGAGGTAGGAGGTACCTTAAAGTACGCTCACAATAGATGGGTGAAGGCAGAGTGACTACTAGTTGCCCCCAGGCTTTCAGAGGTAAAATGAACACCTCATTTACAGATTTAATTTGCAAAGCTTTAATAACAAACTAGTGTTGTCTTGGTGGTGTAAGTTTTCTTTGTGTGATTTCTGAGTGTAACGCTTCATTAAAGGAGGACAAAAGATGGGGCCGAGCTAGGATTCCCAACTCAGAGTGAGTATCTGTGTAAAAAAGAAAGGCATGACTGAATTGTCAAGAGCCAAGAAACATATTTCCTTTCTTTGTGCACCCTGACACTCAGAGCAACAGAGGAAGACTTCAAGCTTCTGCAGTGATGTGTGATCTGGCAGCCTAATGTGACATACACCTAATGCAGGCACACATAGATGCACACGTACCAAACTAACTACACTAAAAGTGGATTATAAACTGAAGCTGAAAATTTTGTCTGCACAGTAATATTCAGACTTTGTAAATCACATTAAAGTGATTTGTTTTCTTACAAGCCCTTAGTGGAATTGCAACGGTCACATATCAGTGATGGAAAATGAGAGAGAATACCTTGATTTAACATGCAAAATGAATTAGTAACTTTATGCATAATGAAGATCACAGACCCCTTAAGGTAGAGTTCAGCAAACATAGACACATGAGGCCCGTGTTAGGGTTAATTAGGCTTCCAACTTAGGTACTAAGTTAAGCACTAAGGCATAGAACTGCCTAAGGTGGCCCTGGTAAATCATTTTTGTTGTGCCCTTGAAGGACACATTAATTATTTGGATCAAAATAGATATATTTCCTCTTCTAAAGAAACTCACTCCACTTTTGAGGGCTAACTTATTAACCAAATGATTACAGTAACAGATAGTATAAAGTAACAGAGAATGAGATGAAGTTCAGGTTTTGTTCAAAGTTGTTAAATATTGAGATTTCTCTGGGAAGTGTTCCAAAGAGGACCAGTTTTAACTGTAAAGTTTAAAAGTAAAAAGTACTGAGCTGCATTTCTATGCCAGGGTTTTCGTTTTAATTTCCCCATTAAATAAAGACAGCATAACTTCGAGCAGATCTAATTTTTTTATACCTAAAAAAATTTCCATTTGTAAATTGGCTGGAATTACCAATTGTATTTATGCCTTAGGGAACTTAATGAAATAATGGGAAAAGCAAGGCATATAGATTGTCATTTCCATCTTCACATGGCAAGAATGGTAATTTTCAGCCCAGAGAGGAACAAAGAAGATTTAAAAGAATTGTGGTTTGACCATTTTTTTCCCTAGATCTTTGCTAGTGAATTTAAAATCTCATTTGTGAAAGACTTAGAAAAGACATAAATTTTGTCTTCCTGCCATGTTTTGGGGCAGTGGTTTTCAAATTTCTTTTAATACAACAAACCTTTCAACAAAGAAATGATCCCTGGCGACCTGCATTAGTATCCATTGCTAAATAACAAACTACCCCAAAATTTAGCAACTTAAAACAGCAAGCTTTTATTACCTCATTGTTTCTATGGGTGAGGAATTCAGGAGCAGCTTAGTTAAGTGTTTCTGGCTCAAGGTCTCTCACAAAGTTGCAGTCAAGACATCATCCATGGCTACTGTCACCTGAAGACCTGACTGGCCTGCAGATTTCTGCCCTTGAGATGGGTCACCATCTTTTCCCAATGGAAAAGCCACATGGCTGTTGGCCAAGGACCACAGTTCCTTGCCATGTGGACCTTTACCTGAGACTGTTTGAATGTTCTCCTCCAGAGCAAGTATCTGGGAGAGAACCAAGAGGAGTCTGCAGTGCATTTTATGACCTGATCTCAGGCCCTAAACACCCATCACTTCCACCATATCTATAGTTAGAAGTGAGTCACTAAGTTCAGCTCATACAGGAGCTGAAGAAGGAGAGAGGAATTAAGATCCACCTTTTGAAGGGAGACTTGTCCCCTCTCTGACCACAATTTAGTTGAAAAGCATTGAAGTCTGCCACAATTTATTTACCTTGCTCCCACATGCAAAATGCACTCACTGTCTCCTAACACTCCTGCAAAAGCTTCAGCTCATTATAATATTTGCTTGAATCCAGAATCTCATCATCTAATTCTGGTCCAGCTACAGATGGTGCCCCTCAGGTGTGATTCCTTAAGTACAGGTCCTCTCAATCTGTACACCTGAGAACTAAAGAACTAAATCTGCCCCCCCGCCCACACACACACACACACACACACACACACACACACACACACAGCCAGTGGTAGGGCAAGCAAAGATAACTGCTACTGAACATTCCTGTTCTAAAAGGGGGGAGTTAGGGGTACAGAGGAATAACCGGTTCATAGCAGGTGTGAAATCCATCTGGGCAAATGTTTAGAAGTTCCCTTAATGAAGACGTAGTCCTACTTTCCAGGGGTGACTCTCGCTAGTGGCTCTGCCTTCTGGGCTTTTGGTTCCACCCTCTGAGTCGTCTTTCCTTTTCCTTGAAAGTGAGCCTGTGTTTGTTCTTTTCTCAGCCTTCTTCCTTCTTGTAGAGGTTTTGAGGTTCAAAGACCTCTTCTTTTGGAACTACCTTTGTTCCTTCAGGCCCAAGCTTGCGGTGTTTCTGCAAATATAATTCTCTTAAAACTTGTGTGGGTCTCCTGTGAATATTGGAGTTCACTCTTTTCGACAAAACCCATAACCACTAATGATCAAATCAAAGATATGACTAATTTCTTGTTTGTAAGAAACAAGTTTGTAAGCCTTCTATTTAAAATGCTGAGTTTATTTGGGAAGAAAGGAAAATAGGGAAACTAATAAAAGCAAAGTATAATACTTGTTTTTATTAAGCCCCTTATTAGCACCTATTATGGGCACTATTATGTATCAAATCCTATTTAATCCTCAGAACAACTCAAACAAAAAAGTATTAATATCCCTAGTTTACAGATGAATAAACTGAAAGTTAGAGGTGTTAAATAACTTGCTAAAGTTTTTACAAGTTTAGTTAAATTGTGGGCTCTGAATGTAAACTCCAAAACTCAGACTTAACCAGTAGGTTGTACCACTTAAAGCATTCAATAACAATGAAAAAATTCCACCCATATATTGTTTTATTCATCTTCGAATTCTGTTGTTCAGGTTCATTTAATCCAACATAGGAAGAGTTTCCAATCACAAGACATTTTGGTGTCTGTAAATTTGTTTGACAAACACAGTACCTTATTGCCTTGAGCTGAGAAAATAAGAAAAAAGAATGTTTCATCTTGACTCCCAAGTATTACTTCTAGGAATTTCATGATCTTTCGTAATATGTGTGTGTGTGTGTGTGTGTGTGTGTGTATACTACTATATATATCTATATCTATATCTATATCTATATCTATATCTATATCTACATATATATAGATCTATCTATATATATATAGATATAGATATAGATATAGATATAGATATAGAATACACACACATACACATATATATATATATTTTTTAGTATATTGTAATGTGTATGTATATTTAAACCTAATAAAGTGTTTGTCTTAGAAATCAAGTGCTGGTGAGTAAACAAGGCTTAGCTAGAGATCTTGTTAATGCAGCAGGGAGAATCTACAAGTTTTCTTTAACCAGTACACCCCTCATATATATGCCTATGGAAACCCTAGATTATCATTAACCCCCTTATCTCAGAATGAGGTGTCTAAGGCAAACTGTTGGAATTAAATGATGTTTCATCAAAGTTAAAGATGCATATAAGTTGAAAAATTAACAGTACATTGTGCATAGTAGATACTTAGTAAAATTCTATGTACATCTATGGATGGATATATGAATAGCTGGGTGGGCTTTGAGTCATTAAACTCTTGCAGGTTGTCCATCAAGCTCCTGTTGAACTTTACAGCTCAATGTGGAAAACAGTTGGTGGGTTTCAGAAAAAGAATGAATGTTCTCAAACCTCACCACTATGGAAAGCTATTTAATCTGGTTGACAGAAATGTGCAATGCTACTCTGAAAGATAGAACAACAGGAACTTATAGGTAGCGATAGCTCAGGCATGTGACACACTAACATTTCTTAATAACAGGGCAACATGTAATGCTACAAGCTACTTCAAATATAGGAGTAACTTCAAAGCCATATATATTTCAGAATATCACTATAAGACCTAAAATGTTAACAGCGCACCTAGTTGGTCAGAATCACCGTCATTTATCTGGTCACGTTAGAAGCTTAAAATCAAGGTGTTCTTTATTAATTTTGTTTGCATTTTTATTACATACTAGCTTCAAGAAAAGAGAGTATTCTAACCTTTAGCTTCATATTAATTAAGACTTAGGTAGAGGATAAAGACCATCCAGAAGAAAATTTGGTTTATTTCTTTTTTCTCCTTTCAACAGGACCAGTGGTAATCTATTTCCAAATGAATACATTTCTTAATGGAGAAATTCTAAGTAAGTTTGTTATGCTCCTAATCCCACTTTGGGAGAGATCTAATAACATAATTGTAGGGTGCCTTGGGAGCAGCAAGTCTGTAATCTTTTTTTTTTCTTTTTGCTCCAATTTTTCTCTCTAGTAATTATTATGAGGTAGAACATCCAGGTGTGAATATTTAAAATCAATCTCTGATATTTATCAGTATTCCATTACATAATGTCCATAAGTTAAACATTGCTTATAAATCAACCTATGTAATTTTCTTTTCTTTTTGTTTTTTTTTTTCCCCTAGCCTTAACTGAAATAATTCAATCAGGTTATTTTCTTTTATCAAATTGGTCCTCTTTTCTGTGATTTACAATACCTTCCATCCAATATCACTTTCTCCTGAAAGCTCTGATTTTAGATACAGAAACTAGGATCTGATACTTCAAGGTAATTCTGCCTTTGGTTTTTAGTATACATGAATATGTGTGTACTTAAAGTATAATCTTACCTACATGAATCTCAGGTCTCCAAATCTTTCTTGTTTTTATAATCACGTTTATTTTTATCCATACTTTATGAATTCAGAATTTATAGAATTGCTGTGTCAGTATTGACGGACAATGCATAAAATAAAAGGGTATGAGATTCAGATAAGGCTTTTTTAAGGCATGCTTTTTCTAATTCAAACATTTTGATTTTCATCTAGTGATTTTTTACTTTTTTTTTTTTTTTTTAATCATACTCTTTTGGATGTGTGTTAATCAGAGAGCTGTCCAAAATATAATACTCTGGGGACCAAACAAGTTTTCAAATAGGATTTTGTTTGAGTTGAAGAATTAAATGACTTTCCAAAACTTTATAACATTCAGTGAAGATTCATTTCTTATTTTTTAAAAAATAGATGAATTTCTCCCATTCTATGATGGACAGACCTAATTACACAAGAGAAATTTCTCATTCAAATAATGGACTTTTTTTTTTTTAATGTTTATGGATTTTGAGGAAAGGGGGAGGGGCAGAGAGAGAGGTAGAGAGAGAATCCCAAGCAGGCTCTGAGGCTGTCAGCACAGAGCCCGATGCAGGGCTCTGTCCCACGAACTTTGAGATCATGATCTGAGCTGAAATCAAGAGTCAGATGCTTAACCAATTGAGTTACCTAGGCGCCCCTCAAGTAACAAACTTTCAAGACTTTTTTAGATCTTCAGATTCTAATGCTAAAAACCTGTGAAATGGATTTTACTATCATTAACTCAATTAAGATTAAGATCAGATTCTTTACTTTCTTTCCTTATATTCTAGGAAAGGAAAACACTCTCACTATTTTATTAATTGAGCACTGAACTAGACACTCAGGGAGACTCCAGGAATGTGAAAGACAACAGCTTCAACCATCAGATATCATAGTGTGGTAGAGTGGGAAAAGTAAACCACAGACCTATGATAGGTATCCTAAGAATAGTAAAGGCAAATGTTAAAAGAATTAGAGTTGGGTGGGAAGAGAAGAAAATGGAGATCCCACCTAATTGGGGTGATTAAAGGAGAGACTTCAGGAAGATCACATTTAAGACAAGTGTTAGATAAAGGGTAAGAACTGATTAGGTAGAGGAACAGCAGAAGCCAGCATTTCCCTTTGATGAAATAGAGTGCACAGGGATAGAAAAGTATGGTGTGATCATAGAGTGATGCACAAACCTCATAGGCTAAATCAGAGCACAAGGTAGTAACGGTAGGTACACCCAAAAAGTTGCATGATGAATTATAGAGATCCTGGAGTACCAGACTGCTTGACCTATAAGGAGTCAGCCTATTTTCTCATCATTTCCAGTTCTGATCTGTTTATAACAAATGTTTTGATATGTACATATATATGCACACAGTGCTTGCTTTGCATCTGGGTTCACCACCACCTATTAGCTGCGTGGCCTAGGAAACTCACTTAACTTGAGCTTCAGTTTCCTTGTTGGTAAAATGGACCTCATGGAGTTGTTGTGACAATTAAATGAAATAACATAAAAGCAAGTTGTGCAGAGCCTAGCCCATAGTAGGCAAGTATTTTTGTGAAAATTGTATACATGACTTATATACAGTATTGCTGATTTAAAGCACTTTATGGCAACACTTTGAAGATTATATAATTATAATTCTTTAGACCGTATTTTGGGTTTTAAAGGTCTCAGAGAATCTGTCCTCCTGATGGCAGTCAGGTTTATTATGTTCGCGGATTCATGCATTCAAGGTGCAACAACTCCCACTACTTCCTCTTCTCTGCTCTTCTATCTCTAAGATGGAAGACACGGTTTATGCTGTGGTTTGTGCATGTGTTGTTTGTCTTTTACCCTGACTCTTCTCTGGTGGACGCTCTAGGGAATTGTTGGTTTAATCTGACTTCAGAAGCCAAACATGTGACCTTGCTGCCCTGTGTATAAGTTAGTTTTTCATTCTGCTTTGATGGAAAAATTTCCAGCTGTAAGAGGGCAAGTATTTTGGTACTTGAGGACCATCATAATCTGCTGCTATGTAATTTTTTTGCTACTTCAGTACAACCTAATGCCCTAATCTAGCCTAAGAGGTTTACTCTGTATTTCTGATCACAACATGCCTGCTGCCTTATTAGTTGTATTTGGTTTCAGTGATACAACCCATCTCCCATAAAATTACAGAAAGATCCTGTGCCCACCTGAGAGTTCAAGATTTCAACCTTTACTCCATTTACTTGTTAGCTGTGCAGTCTTGAGCAAATCACTGCCTATCTCAGGACTTTGTTGTGAGATTCAAATGAATAACTATAAAGGGTTATTTTATTAACATTGGATTTCAGAATATGGTTAACTGTCATCGTAAAGATAAATAAAATTTTTATTCTTTGAATACAGTATTTTAAAGCTTAACATGTTTATAGATAAATTTTTAAAACCAGCTGAAATTTTATCATTAATTTTTATACTGTCTTACGACTGAGGTAATTATCTGAATAATACTCCAAATATATTTGAAACATTAAAAATGAGTTATAAATGTTCATAACCAAAAACATTAAATCTTTTGTAATAGAAGATTTCTTATCCGCTGAAGCTCTTTCAACTATATAAAAACGTTAGGGCAATTTCACTTACTTTGAAAATTATTTTTCCTGCACTTTGTGGAAACTAAATTCCTATTTTTCTCTGAATTGATTTTAGAAGGGCTTACGCATCCCCTTATGATACCATGGATCATCCCAAAGCTTTAGGATTGTGCCCACCGTATTGTGGGATGTATGGAAGTGGTAAAAGCATTTTCACTAGTGAAAATAGCATTTGACCTGAGTTCTTGCCTTTAACATTTACTGCCTTGGACAAATTTTTCAACCTTTCTTATTTAGCTTTTTCATCCCACTCAGCAGAAACGTCTCATCAGCTCATAAATAGTTGTGATTCTCTTGAGCAACTGGTTGGTTTTCAATCTTAAAGCCATTATAAATCATACTGAGCAGATTATCTTAATTCATGTTGGCTTAGGCCAACTGTAGCAAATGCCTACAGTTTTATAACATGCACTTTGTATCTTAATCTCATTGCTGGCTGTAACTAACCTCCTTACACTAATTTCTTCTCTTTAGCTTAATTTATCTAACCTGTATTTATTTTTTTAATAATTTTGATCTCTAGAATCTGCCTTAAATTCTTGCTGGAGCAACATGAGGAGGGGCATTCAATAAAATATTCCCATTTCTCAGTAAGTTATTGCAATGTAAATAATGAGTGATACACATAGTAGGTATCATCAGGTTTTTTGTTTGTTTTTTGTTTTTTTACTGAATGAATATTGGTTATAGCTGCTTTCAGCTGAAGAAAGTTTAAACAGAATTTGGTTTTGAAGGAAAGAGCAGATTGGCCCTTTGCCAGGTGTCCAGAAGTTTTCTATAGTTTATAAAAGATAAATGAGTGTATCTGAAAGATTCTTTCTCATCCAGCCTTAAATATGGTAAAATACTCATGTTACTCATCTGTATGAAAGTGTCCATCCATCTTATATATAGCTCACAACCATTTTATGTTCACTAAGTCGTAGAAATGTATTAATGGAGTTTTCTGATCAATGTAATGTGTCTTTGTAGAGGATATTTTATAGGATAGTGTCTCTGGTTTAAGTCATATTTTTAAATGAGCGAGGTACAGTCAATGGATTTAGATGTTTAGAATTTTTTTAATGTTTATTTTTTGAGAGTGCACAAGCAGGGGAAGGGCAGAGAGAGAGGGGGACAGATGATCTGAAGTGAGCTCTGCACTGACAGCAGCAAGTCCAACGTGGGACTCGAACTCAACCCTGAGATCATGACCTGGGCCGAAGTTGGGCACTCAAACCAACTGAGCCACCCAGGCACCCCAGATGTTTAGAATTTTTATAATTGTGCTAACGATTTACATTTAAAAGCCCTCAAATTTGTAAAAGAAAAGCCATGTTTAACTGGTATAAACTGCTCCATGAACTCAGAATTCAAATATGGTCACTACTAGTTTTTAAATTAGTCTCTTAAACATTCACCTGCTGTATTAGCAGAAAGTACAGTATCTTCCTCTTGGAATTTCTGTTCTCCTCTAAGTTGTCCCAAGAACCTCAGTGGCTTACACAGTGCAAAAGGGTTCACCAGTGACTTCTATATCCAAGATGTGGCATGTACGTATGTCTTCATGTGCACATGTGAGTCATGCTAAAGTCTCTTCAGTCCACCTCGGCCACTGTGCCTTCCTGCCCACACATGGTAGTGGTGTTGAAAACGAGTCTTACCCTGTCCAACAGGAGATGCAGGTTCACTGTTGACACAGATGTCTGCACAGGCCACTCTGGGGCATCAGGGAAAGGTGACCTCCCTCCCCCTCTTCCTGTGCTAAGCTCACTTAGGGTGTTCCGTGGTGCCCCATGATTGAACTCCCAAGATTATATTTTTTCGCGCTCAGCTCTTTCCATTCAGATCATGGATGCCTCTCAACTGTTTCTCTAAAAGCAACACAAGCATTGAGTCGGGACTAGTCCTAATATTTACTACCTCATAGCCTCAAACCACATTTCTCCTTCCATCATGGGCTCCTATGCCTTTTTTTTTTTTTTTTTTTAAAGAAGTCCTTTCTGAAAATCTGAATCATTCCGTCATCCACGATGCAAGTCTACATCTAAGCAGGGACTCCAGGAGATCTTATTCTCAGCCTTATAAGGAAGGCTACTGTTGGTGACTGAAAGGAAATTCACCCTTCTGAAAAAGATTTCTCCAGTGATCTCCAAGGTGTTTGTATGGACTCTTCTTGGAGGTTGTGATTCCGGAGCAGTTTTCTGCCTTCTCCCTCTTAGGTGAAGTGGTTAAAAATTGAACTTAATTTCTGGCAGAGATTCTGTTTCATATGTAACCAAAAGCAAGGTTTAGGGGACTTACATTGCAAGAGCTTTTGTATTTAAAATGAATGGGAAAAGGTTTGAGCAAGAAAACAAATGAATTTAATAAAATAAGTATTGGTTAGGTGTTATGGAAATAAAAAATGAGCTATTTCAAGTAATGTAAAGGATTGAGAGAGGTTTCAAATGATGAATCATATTAGCAACTTAAGGGTTATTCGAACAGAAAATTTCTCTTAATGTTCAGAATTTTTACTGACATGAACACTGTTTCTGACACATACACATATGCCCCCAAGAGATATAGCAGAATTCCAGAACAGGAACATATAGTACCCAAAGTTGGGGGGAAATGTCCTTTCTTTAGCACAGTGTTGCAGAAGGGGAGTAAACAGTTCTCAGCTCTTATCAGTTTGCTTTCAGTCTTCATAGAGTTAAGGGAATTGCCACGGAATTCTTAAAATGGAAGCCGTGATGTACGTAGTATGTCTTAGTGAAGATTTCTGTGAGTCAGTCTGTAGTCAGAGTCTTGCCCCATCCAAATAGGGACTCTAGCCCAACCTAGGTAATGAGGCCACTCGGCAAGGAATGGCTCTCTTTTTGCATCAGTCTGTACTTGGTACTCTAGTTCCATATTGTTAACAGAGTTGCTTTATATATATATCTGTCTATTGTAGATGATAGCTCGTTTTCTTTGAGAGTAAGACTTTCTAACGATTTTTTTCCTCCCCTGAAGGCAAGCTTCTTGCCTCCTTCTTCCACTGTTTTATTATTTTATGTTTCATATTTGTTTCAAAATTGTATACATGAAACCGTATTCAAAAGAGGAATGAGAAAAAGATTGATTATAGAGAAAGTTATGTTTGGTTTGTTCTGCTCCAAGTGAGATGTATGAGCTCAGTGGTCATTTTTGTGTGTTACAGGCCTTTCGGGAAGATCTGGAATGCCTTATCCAAGAACAGATGAAGAAAGGCCACAACCCAACTGGATTGCTGGCATTACAGCAGATCGCAGATTACATCACGACCAATTCTTTCTCGGGCTTTACTTCACCTCCTCTCAGTACGTCAGTTTCGAAAAGTTTAAAAAATTATAATTTTATCTCTACTTTGAACATGGCACATCTCTAGCAGCATGTTCTACTCTGGTTCAGTCCTTAAGTTTATAACATCTAATACTTAGAGTAATATAGTGTTAAACTCTCTTACCTTTTGTTATCAACCGGGCATTTACTAGACTTTGTGAGGTTGTAAAATAGTTACAAGACATGGGCCCTGTCCTACATAAATGCGTAATTTTAGTTGAGGAGACCTACCATGAATGCAAAAAAAAATTAAAACTGAAAGATAACTGTAAAACATTACAAAGCAGTTCGTAAGAAATTGTCTAATGGCCTTTTATAAGTCATCATACTATGAACTGAGAGTTGAGATTGATTATTGGTTGAAGTGGACTGAGAAAACTCTGAAAAAAGAGAGGCCTGAGCTAACCAGGCTTTATAAGATGGAGTGGTTAGAATTTGGTGTAAAAGAGGGGTTAAGATATTTTTACATTTAACAACTCTTTAGTAAGAGCACCAGTTTGGTGAGCTGAACACTAAGCACTTTATACATCAGCAAGATATGTCCAGAACTCCCTGCAATACCAGGACAGGTGCAGAGTGCCAGAAGGTAATGTCAGGGACTGCTTCGGGTCCGAGTCAAGGGATGAGACGTCATATCAGCATTAAGGGATTTTCTTTTCCTCTTTTTTCTTTTCTTTTGTTTTCCTTCTCTTCCTTCATTTCTGCCTGCCTTTGGTTTTGGTTTGGTTTTGTTTGGTTATAGATTTATAAGTAAGAGTCAGTAAATGCAAGTACTTTCCAAATAGAGGAATGGCATAACAACTGAGACCTGATGTTGAAAACATGCTGGGTTAAGGTATGTTTGTAGAACTCAAAGTGGACCATGTGTCGGCACATATATACTGGTTAAAGAATCTTTGAAAGGGTCCCAATGTGAGGTATACGTGCTTGAACTAAAATAGTAGTGTGAGTACAAAAAGGAAGAGATACGAGAAAGGCATAACTAAGGAAGAGTAGAGATGACTTAGTAACAGTTTGATGTGAGGAGATGGTGTAGATAGTGGGGGAGAAGAACTATGAGTTACAAAATCACTTCTCTATCTTGGAAGAAACATTCTATTAGAAGAAACGGAAAAATTCAAAGGTTGCGCTTGTTTGTTTGTTTGGGGGTTTTTTTGCTTTTTCTATAATATTGAGTATCTATTATGTTCCAAGCACCCTGTTAGAGATAGGAGGTAACACTGATAAACAAGAGAGACAAGATTCCTGTCCTTGTGGAGACAGAAAATGGTCAGTTAATAAGTGCTATGCAGATAATTAATAGATGGTGATTTGATAGGAGGAGCTAGGTGACTAGATTAAGTGATCAGAGAGAATCTCTCTGAGGAGGGGACATTGAAACTGAAATCTGAATGACAAGAAGGAGCAAACCATACCAAGATTGAGAGAAAACAGTCCAAGTAGAAGGGACAAGTACAAGTGTCAGATGGAAATAAGAGGAGAATGAATTTGGTGGTCTCCTCGAGGAACAAAAATTAAAGGTCATGGTCTGGAACGTGGTTTTGGGGGAAACCAGTAGAACAAAGTGAGATCAGAAACAGGCAGAGAGGCTGAATTATGTAGGGCTTTGCAGCCAGGGTTGGAAGTTTAGATTCTATTCTAATTTTGAAAAGCCATTTAAGCAGAAGGGTGATGTAGAAAGACCTGTATAGTTTCTGTGTGAAGAATTAACTGAGAATTTCATGGTATTATTAGTAGACAGAAATAGGAATGTCCAGAGTTGGGGATCTCTTTGGCGTGGGAAATGGAAGAAGTTCAACTTCAGGCATGCCAGGGTTGCCCAGAGTTGCCAAGACCTTGTAGCAGTTGGAAAAACACTCCTAGAGCCTAAGAGAGTGACTTGGCAGATGGACATGGATAAGTATTCATCAGGGCCGTGTGTGTAGATTAAATCATACAAGAGGGTATAGGCAGAGAAGAAAAGGGTCTAAAGAGAAAATTTCGAAAGTTAGAAGAGGAAGACTGGTCCAGGAAGACCAAAATAATAAGAGGAGCTATCCTGTGTGTGTCCTAGATACCCCAGCAGGAAGGGGGAGCCGCTGAGGTTGCTGGCTGCAATGTACAAAGGCATGGCAGCGGGAAAGCTGTGTCTCACAGCTCAGAGGTCAGGGAGTACAAATCAGCCAGTTTGGCTGGAAAATTTATGTTGTCGAAAGTGGAAGTTAAAGTTGGCGGGGAAAGCGGGAGATCGATTAAATGGCTGACTCTGAAATTTTGTTAGAAATTATATTGTTTCATAATGGCTTACATATTGAAACTATTTCTTTGAATTAGTTCACAACATTTCACAAGTAGATCTCACATTACAGTATTGACTTGGGGCCCAAGTTTAAAGTTGAACCTTTCTGATAGCCCTGAACTCAGATTCTCACACGGTAGCAGCTGATTGTGGAGTTATAGCTGCCCCTTCATCCCAGGCCTGTGTTATCTCTAGCGGCCTACGGGCTGCACCAGGCCTGGTTTATGCACTTACATGAATATCTTGTAGGCCTTCAGGTCTGGGGCTTCTGCAAAACTTTGAGCAGGGGAGTAGTGAGGCTAACCGTGTTCCTTTACAAACTCAATCTGATGACTTTATGTGGAATGGATTTATAAAGAGAGGGGCCAAAGGCAAGGACGAGAATGAGAAGGCTTACATGTGAGATGAGGCCTGAACTCAAGGATGGAGAATGAGGGAACTCATAAAGAAGAGAGTGGTGGAACGTGGTGATGAATTACGTCTGGTCGCCCAGGACAGGTTACGTTGATCCTGTGGGAATTGTAGTACCATCAGTATGAGAAGACTGAGGAGAAGTGAGAAGGTAGGAAAAAGCAGGGAGATAAAATCACTTTTCTACTCTTTTAACTTGACTGTTACTGTGTCAAGCAGTTAGAAGCAGCAGGCTGAAGGGTGGGCAGGAGGGCCCGCTCACAGGTAAAGACCAGGGTGTCTGAGTCTGTAGCGTTTTCATGGGGAAAAGGAACATGAGAGAGGAGTGTAGGGGAGGGTTGAGCTTCAGGAAGGAGCCACAGACGGGAGAAAGGGAAGAGAACTTGTCGAAGGAGAAAGAAGCAGCAGGTGAAAGGGGAACAAGAGATCCAGATGATACCACACAGGCCTGTAGAAGAATTCTAGGGAAGACGTGGTAAATGGTGTCAAGGAGAACAAAGACGAAGAAAAAGTGGAACTTGATCACATCGAAAGTTAGCAATTGGGTCATTAAAACCCAAGCAAAACTAGGTTTTGTTGCTTAGTCATGGCAGAAGGCACATTGTGGTTTGAATGCATTCTTTTCCATTTTAAATAATTTTTGTTTGACTAAAAGTCAAAAGGGCTATTAGAAAAGTAGCTTTCCGTTGGGATCTTTTCATCATAAAGTTAGCAATAACCTCAGGATTAAGAACACTTTCACCTTTGGGATCACGTGACCATTTCCCCCCAGTGGTGTGAACCTGACTCCCTACCAAGTCCCTCCCCCACAAGTACAGTACTAGACGAAACAGCAGAGAAGATTGCTGATGCGCCTTTCTCCAAAGGAAGATAAGCTAATGAAACATTGTGCGGGCTGATAAGTTTCACATCCGAATTTGCAAGGCTGGGACACTCCCAGACTCCGGCTGCTTCCAGGTGCAGCAGTGCTTGACTTGACAGCAGTCTCTATCCACACCTTCTCCTTTTAGGTCTCGGCATGGTCACACCTATCAATGACCTCCCTGGGGCAGATACATCCTCCTACGTGAAGGGAGAGAAACTTACTCGCTGTAAGCTTGCCAGCCTGTATAGACTCGTGGACTTGTTTGGATGGGCACACCTGGCAAACACCTATATCTCCGTGAGTTCTTTGGCTTTCAATTCCTTTTTGAAAAAATCCCAACTAGAAGGCAACTGTACTCTTCTCCCCTTGACTCCTAAGGCTGATCAGTCTTCATTTTCTGAACCTAGCATGCTGGGTTACAACCTAATGCTGATTTAAACCTCTCCAAAGGAGAGGCTGTGGTTAACCTCACTTTCTCTTTCATTTACCGTCTGTGTTGTCCTTTTCGTTCAAACCAGTTGCAAAAACCATCTGAGAAGAAATCCTCCTGGCACAGTTTTCTCTGTGTTAATTCTGTCTGAGCATGAGGGTCACTGAAAAGCACTTGGGGCAGGCAAAGTAGAGGAGGCCTGGGACGTTTCCTCTCTGGTCTTTATTCTCTTTAAGTGTATTTTTTCCGTTCATTATCATATGTGTTTTCATGTTGTCACACGTGGAAACCAGACAATATTTGGAAGCAAAAAAGTATGAAAAGACTGTAATGGAAGTGGTGCCAGTGCTAGGTGCTGTCTTCCCAGAGTTCTTCCCCACCCCCTGCCCCACCCCCTGCAGCCTCTCCTGTGTTTCCCCTTCCGTCTCCACTTCCTTCCTGCCTTCCCAGGAAGACTTCTCTTTCCTTTGCCCCTTTCCCCTTCATTTCCATGTTGTAAATCAAGATTATAGTCATTACCACATTCAGTTAATATTTTCTCATGAATGTAGCTGACCCTAAGCAACCTTAGAGCTCCCGGGATAAAGCTTTACGGAAGTCCAGTAAATGAGAAACTAATGGCAGAAATTTTTAGCAAGTGCTTGAGTATTGAGGGAAGAAAACTTTTCATTGAAAGTTTCCCATTGCATACCTTTAATTTCTACTTTGTTGCTTTCCCCACCCTCCCAGATCTCTTACAGTTATTCACTACAAATATATTTCTAGTCGTGTTTACACTGCAAAATATGAACGACCTCGTAGTAATTGCCTATTGTTTGTTTGTTTGTTTTTCTTTCTCCCAGGTAAGAATAAGTAAGGAGCAAGACCACATAATAATAATTCCTAGAGGCCTGTCTTTTTCTGAAGCCACAGCCTCCAATTTGGTATAATTTTCATTCCTATGTTACTTTTTCTGTGCTTCTTTGTGCTTTTCTAACAGTTTTCAGCTTTTAGTATGGGACAGAACAAGAAAAGGTATGGATGGAAAAAACATTTGCTTAGTGAACAGGAAAGAGTTTGGAAAGTTGTGTTGATTTAAAAAAAAAAAAAATTTTTGTTTAGCCTTTATTTGTTTTTGAAAGAGAGACAGAGCCTGAGCGGGGGAGCAGCAGAGAGAGAGGGAGACACAGAATCCGAAGCAGGCTCCAGGCTCTGAGCTGTCAGCACAGAGCCCAAAGTGGGGCTCGAATTTACGAACCGTGAGATCATGACTTGAGCTGAAGTCGGACGCTTAACTGAGCCAGCCACCCAGGCACCCCAACTTAGGTTGATTTTTAAGAAAAGCTTTCAGGGGCGCCTGGGTGGCGCAGTCGGTTAAGCGTCCGACTTCAGCCAGGTCACGATCTCGCGGTCCGTGAGTTTGAGCCCTGCGTCAGGCTCTGGGCTGATGGCTCGGAGCCTGGAGCCTGTTTCCGATTCTGTGTCTCCCTCTCTCTCTGCCCCTCCCCCGTTCATGCTCTGTCTCTCTCTGTCCCAAAAATAAATAAAAAATGTTGAAAAAAAAAAAAATTAAAAAAGAAAAGCTTTCAGGGTCAAGAAAAACAAGGTGGTTGAAGAGACTCATAAATAAGTTGGTCTTATCAGTGAACTATCCGTGTTTTGGAGGGAATCCTTTGACTTTTTTTCCACCCTGTACACTCTGGAACTTTTAAAAAACACAAAGTCTATGTGTATTTTATAAATAGATTTCAATAAAGTTCAGTTGGTGTGAGCAGAGGGGCTGGCTGACTGTGTGGCATTTTATTTTTCCATGATTGTACTCCTAGGCACTGTCATTGGCCTCTGGGATGACAGGAACTCCATTGGTTCTGGGTGCTACAGTGTCAGCAAATGGAAATTTTCCAGCCAATTCAGTAAACACTGGATTTGTTCAGACCTTTAGTGAAGAGTTTAAGTTACTTGGTTTTTTGGAAACTGCTTCTTACTAAATCGAAATTTTGTTTCCGACTGCCTGTTTTTATAAATAAAGTTTTATGGGAACAAAGCCACACCCATTCTTCTACAGTTCTGAGTGGCTCTACATAAAGTGGCAGAGTTGGGTAGTTGCATCAGGGGCCCACAAAGTCTAAAATATTGACTATTTGGCCTTTGACAAAAAAAAGTTGGCCCCCTCCCCTGGTTTGGTTTGTGGATCACAGGCAAACTTTGATACATGTATACCAATTAAATATGTCTCTCTGATTTTTTCCAGGTGAAAGTCAATATCATAGGAGAAGTGGTTGATCAGGGAAGTACTAACCTGAAAATTGACCACACAGGCTTCAGTCCCCATGCTGCGATCTATTCAACACGTCCTGATGTTAAGTGTGTGATACACATCCATACCCTGGCAACAGCAGCTGTAAGTTGCTGAAGGCTAAAACCAGCAATGACTCTGGGAAGCGTAGTATACTGAAAATATTAATCCTCTGCATACCCAGAAAGCAAAATTTCCTTTGGACCAAATGCTGACATCGTAGGAAACAACTAGAGAGATAGCATTTGCATTTTTCAGTAATCAGCTAATAATTGGGTGCTGAGCTCTTTGGAGTAGAGTTTCTTTCATAATATTTGGCACAACGTTTAAACTGAGTTCTATCCCCTAAGTCCTTTTTTTGTTGTTGTTGTTTTTTCTTTCTGGAAGAAGTGAAGAGCCAAAGTGAGAGAGGGGTTGGAATGGTGGACTCAGTGAATTAGGCCAGTGCTTCCTGAGCGGACTAAAGAATCCGGTTCTTAGGAGAGTGTAACTAGTAACTAAATATGTTCTTTTAACATGGGCCCAATCAAATAGGTATCCTCCATGAAGTGTGGGATCCTTCCAATTTCTCAAGAGTCCCTCTTCCTGGGAGATGTCGCCTATTATGACTACCAAGGGTCACTTGATGAACAGGAGGAGAGAATTCAACTACAGAAAGTTCTGGGGCCAAGTTGTAAGGTATGCAGTAGAGTTCCTATCGAAGGAGCTATTTTTGTTGCTGTTGCTGTTGATGAAAAACAGTGTGAGCTATGCCAGTTATTTTAAAGTGATTGCTTTGTGATTCTATTTTAGGTGCTGGTACTCAGAAATCATGGTATGGTAGCCCTTGGAGAAACGATTGAGGAGGCTTTTCATTATATATTTAATGTGCAGATAGCCTGTGAGATTCAGGTAGGAAAAATTATCCCCCCACACACTTGTTTTTTATTGTTTGCAATTTGCTTGTTGTACTGGGTTTTGTATTATTTATTTTCAAAGTCCTGTTGGTTGGTGGCTTTTTGTTTTGTCTTTTAAGAGATCTGCTTTACTTGAATAAAAAGGGTCAACTCAGTTATCTCTTGAATTGAAAAGAGGAAAAAATTAAAATTCACATACAGACGCACACACACAAATCTGAGAGCCTCATAAACATCGTTTTCCCCATAATCCTGCTTAATTGTAATTGTCTCTGTTTTTACCCTGTAGTGGTTGTGGTCACACTAATTAGAAACAGAGGCAACCGTCCGTCATCAAAGATCAGATGTAGCCACTTTTATAAAAAGCGCAAGGAGCAGGGCCAGAAGTTTTATGAACGCCTGCAGTTTCCAACAATTTCACAGCCTCAACCTTATTATAATAGGTTGGCTATTTATTAACTACTTTTTTCCTCAGAGAAGCTGAATGTATTTTTAACAGACCTAATTTCCCTCTTCAAGAAGATTCTCTTGAAGCAAATGGTAACAATCTTAATTTATTAGAGGGCCACAATAAAGGGGAAAAATCTTTTCTGTCAGTTTTAATGTCTAACAACCAACTTTTTTTGTTGTTGCTCTAGCAGTCCCTTCTTAAACGAAGCTGTGAAAGCTTGATGAAATTAAGATAATGAGCTGCTTCTGCCTAAATATCCTTAACTTCACAGTGTAGTGTCTATATTCCTTTAAAATTATAACTTTCAGCAAAAAAAAAAAGAAAAAAAAAAGGATAGCCAAGGGAAAACTGCAAGATAACTTTAAAATTTGGCAAGAGAATTCAGTTTCTTGAAATACGTTAAAAGGAATGGCTCTAAATGTGTTTTCCATCAGGGAGGATCAGAATCCTGGAAGGTATCTTTTTCAGATCAATGGAAAAGATACTTCAGCTGCCCATTTTTACAAGTGTATTGCCTTATTCCTGTTGTTAGGAGCCTGGACAAGTTATAGGTAGTTGCTGAATTGAAATCCTGCCTTTTTAAAGGTAAAATATTCATTATAATCTTTTACAGTCTTGTGCCTCTATATTTTGCCATCGATTACAGGTGCAAGCATTAGCAGGGGCAGGTGGAATAGACAATCTGCTCGTGCTGGATCTTCAGAAGTATAAATCTTTCACTCATGCTATAGCAACAGCTGGAGGAGGAGGAGTGAATATGGGCTCCCATCAAAAATGGAAGGTTGGCGAGATTGAGTTTGAAGGGCTGATGAGGACTCTGGATAATTTGGTAGGTGAAAAATTGAACGTAAACTTGGATTTCATGTCTGCAGATTCAAGAGCAAACGCTTCCATCTCCCTTTGGTCTGGGAACATGCTTATACCTCTGGGAGCTGAGTTGGATTCTAGGGAGGCATTCCAGTGTAATTTTACCACATTTTTAAGAATCAAACAGTGAAACATGCAAGTGTCATCTTTATTTATTTTATTTTTTACATTTATTCATTTTTGATAGAGCGAGACAGGGCACAAGTGGGGGAGGGGCAGAGAGAGAGGGAGACACAGAATCCGAAGCAGGCTCCAGGCTCCGAGCGGTCAGCACAGAACCTGATGTGGGGCTCCAGCTCACGAGCTGTGAGATCATGACCTGAGCTGAAGTCGGACGCTTAACCGACTGAGCCACCCAGGCGCCCCTTTTTTTTTTCTTTCTTTCTTTTCGTTTTTTTGTTTTTTTGTTTTTTTGTTTACATTTATTTATTTAAGTGTCATCTTACTTTAGATTTTACCCTCTTCCACTAAGGGTCAGAAGAAGATTGCCTTGAGACTGAGGAACAAAGATTTAAATGAGCACTGAGATTTGGCTTCCAGAAAGCTGGAAAATAGCTAGGAAAATTTTCTGGTCAGCAGTTTTGAAATTACCTTTGTCAGGAACAGTTGTGTGAGTGGAAATCACATTGTCAGCTGGAATCTGTTTTCACCAGATCTTGAAATTTGCTTAATTTCAACCCTAGTGTTATAAATGGAGGTTACGTGAGGTTTGACAGATATTTTCGTCTTTGTTTTTCAACAAAGGAGTCTTTCTGATCACTTGTTTAAAGAATTAAGGGTCCAAATGCTGTGTTTGGTGCATGTTTGATCATTTCAAATGTGGTTTTTTTGCTCCCTTAGGGGTATAGAACAGGCTATGCTTATAGGCATCCTCTCATTCGAGAGAAGCCTAGGCACAAGAGTGATGTGGAAATCCCAGCAACTGTGACCGCTTTTTCCTTTGAGGATGACACAGTGCCACTCTCTCCTCTCAAATACATGGCACAGAGACAGCAGCGTGAAAAAACAAGATGGCTGAACTCACCAAATACTTACATGAAAGTGAATGTGCCTGAGGAGTCTCGGAATGGGGAAACCAGTCCCAGGACCAAAATCACAGTATGTTGCTATTTTATGTGGTTTGCCTCTACTAAATATTTTGCCTAGTTACTTATATGAATTGAATGTTCTATGTTAAAAATGTTGGGAAAGCTGAATATAACAATACTAACCTGTCATTTATCAGGTATAAACTTTGTACAAGATACTTTGTTTTCTGTGACTTAAATGAATTCTCTCATTTAATACTCTTAACATGGAGAGGATGTGGTTTTTCTCCCGTTTCATAGATGTGAAAACTGAGGCACAGAGGGATTAACTAATCATTTATGAATAGTAAAGGCAAGATTTGAATGCATACAGTGACTCTGGAGCCCAGTTCTTAATCCACTACTTGGTACTGCTTTGCAGTTTATATTGTACCAGTGAATCAGAACCATAAAAGTTATCGACACGTGATGGTTCCAGAGTTTCATGAATTACTGCACAGTTATGCTTAGGCAAAATCTTGAAGAGTGAGAAATGGATTGTCTTGTATTTTTCAACATTTTGCTTCAGATTTGGTTTAGTTTTAGAGTGCTGATCACCAAATATTCTGTAGATACTCAAAATCGGTTCATCTTCTCATATAAATCAGTAACATTCACTGTGGAAGTGCCTAGACATCAAAGTGTTTTTCCCTAGTTTATAAGATTTCTTATCTCCTAGTAAAAGAACATAATTAAACTCCTAAGTTTCCCAGAATTGATTTTATTGGTGGAGACTGATGGCCAGCCATGATTGATCTTGATGAATATTCGTCTTCTTTAAAGGATATAATAAGGGATAAAGGAGAAAAATTATATAAGGCTTTTCCATGCCTGTAGTTCTGTTATGGATTACTACCAGATTACCCTCTGTGTAAAATGCTGGTCAGGGGATTGGCCTTTCCTGGCAGCCAAAAATAGAAAAATGAAGTCTGGAAAACTAAATCTGAAGAGATTCCTTGAGTCCTTTTTGGTGACTTAGCCATCATCAGCTGACGAAACTTCAGTGCAGGCAACAGCTCTAAACGTGAGTTAATAAGAGATCAGACTCTGATTAAGAGATTAAGAAAACTTAAATAGCCATCTAGGTGAGTATTCATGCAAATAGTAATCACATCTTTTAAGTGAGTGCTGATCATGAGCCTTTTTCTAACTAGTATGAGACATACAGTAATTGACCACTAAATACTGCTTAGTGAAATTCTTTAAAATATTGGCAGTGTGTGCTCCCTCTCCTTGAGTCAATAAACAGTTACCAAAAACCTACCATATTTCCTTAACACAAAGCCTCATTCTAGAAAATTTTTTATTTTTTAGTGGTTGAGAGCAGAGGACTCTTCTAAAGTTAGTAGTGGAACACCTATCAAAATTGAAGATCCAAATCAATTTGTTCCTTTAAACACAAACCCGAATGAGGTACTAGAAAAGAGAAATAAGGTAAGATGTAGTCATCTGTGGCCAAGGGAGTCATTTTTATACTGTTTTATGTGATTAAATCTGATTAATACCAAGCTTAGGGGGTATGAATACAGAAGAATTTGAAATGCAGTGTAATTTTTTTATGAGTGCATTTATTTTGAGAGAGAGAGGGAAAAACGTGCATGTGCAAGTGAGGGAGAGGCAAAGAGGGGGGAGATAGAGAATCCCAAGCAGGCGCCACACTATCAGCACAGAGCTCAACGTGGGGCTCAGTCTCACAAAACCGCAAGATCATGACCTGAGCTGAAATTAAGAGTCAGACGCTGAACCAGCTGAGCCACCAGACGCCCTGAAACTCAGTATAATGTTAGCCTGTATTGAACGCCTCCAGCTCTGTGCTAGTCACTGGCAAGCGGGCTCCATGGGGAAGAGGTAGTAAACATACTGCTGCTATATTAGTGAAAGTGAGCCCTAGTGTTAGTGGAAAAGGTAATTCTCCAACCACGTAAGACAATAGGAAATCATACATTAGGAAGGGTGGAGGAGATGAATGTGAGTTGTTGGGATGGTAGGAGAGGGCTTTGTGGAGGCAGGAAGAAAGAGGCTCTGGGTGGTCAAAGAGCAAGCCTGTGGGAAAAGAGAGTAAAAGAGTAAAAATCATCTGTCTGCATAGTTGCCCCCAAGAACTCGTTACTGTGTTTTGATTCAGATTCGAGAACAAAACCGGTATGACTTGAAAACAGCTGGACCACAGTCGCAGTTGCTTGCTGGAATTGTTGTGGACAAGCCCCCTTCTGTAAGTCCATGAAGCCACATGCTCTTGGGTTTTGATCTGCCACACTAATTTCTTTGCTTTTTAAATATGAGTATTTATTTTTACTAATGTTAATATAAGCACAAGTTAAAGAGCCAAGTAATTGCAACGCTTAAAATGTCACGTCAGCTCCCCATTTCCAGGGGCAAGGACTTTCTTCTAGCATTTACCTTCATGTTTCTAAAGAGCTTCTTTGTTCTGCTTTTTCTTCGCCTGTCAATTTTAGACCTCAACTGACTTTGAGTCTATGTCATCAACTCCCAAGAAGTACCATTATTTTGTAGATCCCTAAGAGAGAAAAAACCCTGACAATTATAATTGTAGGAAGCCATCAATTATTGGATGAGTTCAGATTTCAGAGATGAGAAAATGTTGGGGAAAGATTGTATTACAATTTCTTTGTTAAACCAGCTTTCGGTGTTTATATTATTAAATGTTTACTGCTCAGCCAGGTAGTATCCCATGATTACATTTCCTTTCTTATACCACTTTTCTCCCCCTAGAGTTAATAATTGCCTCCGTTTTTCATTGGCTTAGTGTTTTGGGTACATTGGCTTAAAAGTTTGGGAAGAACTATAAAGTCCTTCTTAATATTACTTTACAAAGGTTCAAGGGTAACAGCTAATCTCTCATTGCTCTGTCCTTCCAGCCCAGATCTGGACTGGTGGCTTTCAGGCCAGCTGCACAGGCTCATCCTGGGGATTCCTCTGCCTCTTGCCTCTGTACTATCTCCTGTTTCCTGCCTTGAGTCTTCCAGTTTCTTGATTTCCCCCTCTATCATTGAGCATATCCTCTAATAGCTTTCTGAGAAAGGACACATAGGAGGTAACAGCCTGAAATCCTGTATTCTACCTTGAGATGTTTAAATAATAGACATAGAATTCTAGTTTAGAAATCATTTACCTCACAAATATGGAAAACATCACTCTGTTGTCCCCTGTTACTGATGAGAAGGAAGAGAGCACTGCGATTCATGTAACTTTGTATAGGGCTCTTTTTTATTCTTTTACACCTTTTCTGCATTCCTGCTGTTCTGAAATTTTATAATGCTGTGCTTTGTAGTAGGTTTCTTTTTTTTTAATTTTTTAAATTTTTATTTATTTTTTGAGAGAGAGAGACAGAGTGTAAGCAGGAGAGGGGCAGAGATAGAGGGAGACACAAAATCTGAAGCAGGCTCCAGGCTCTGAGCTGTCAGCACAGGGCTTGAACTCATGAACCGTGAGATCATGACTTGGGCTGAAGTCAGTCAGGCACTTAACCGACTGAGCCACCCAGGAGCCCCTGTAGTAGGTTTCTTTTAGTCTTTCTTTGTATTTCTCTGCATTTAGTAACCCTTTTCAATCTGCCAAGTCCTATTCTTCAGTTCTGGGCATTTTTTTTTAATTTTTATTTATTTATTTATTTATTCATTCGTTCACTCATTCATTCATTTATTTTAGAGAGACAGAGGGAGCAGGGGAGGGGCAGAGAGAGAATCCCAAGCAAGCTTCTCACTGTCAGCCCCGACTGGGGCTTGAACTCACAGACCATGAGATCATGACCTGAGCCGAAACCAAGAGTCGGACGCTTAACCGACTGAGCCACCCACATGCCCCTCTGGGCATTTTTTAAATGTGTTTCTTCAATAATTTTTTCCCTCCCAATTTCTTTTTCTGTCAGGGTATGCTGTTTCTCACTTTCCATTTCTTTGTCTTTTTATCCTACTTTCTGGGAGATTTGTTCGACATTATTTTCTAATGCTTCTATTTAATTTTCTATTTTGATATATTTTTAAAAATTGTTTAAGACTTCTTATTCCCTGAATGTTTGTTTTTTAAATAACATCCTAGTCTTTCATGGATACAGTATTTTCTCTTATTGCTCTGAGGGAATCGATTTTAAATTTTCTTCAGCTGCTTTTATTGTCCTTGTTTCTTCTGAGTTCTCTCTTGTTCTGGTCTCTCACTTCCATGGTGGAAGCTTTCCTCAGGTAATACCTGGTATCTGTTTATATTTAAGAATGGGACACTGAAAAGTCAGTCCGATGCTCCGGGTGTGGGCAGAGCTTGGCAATCGGTGAGCTTCACTGTAGGCTGATGGGTTGGTTTTCTCCCTGGGGAGTCCCCAAATGTCAATATCTGTAGTTCTTTTATCTGAGGCCGTTTAATTTATCTGGAGAATTCTTCAGTCTCCAGCCTGTCTCCCACTATCATCCTGGGAGCCCTCAGCTCTGTTTTGTGCCCTCTTAACCAGTTCTGAAGAATAAGCTTCCGATCTGTCGATGTTTTTCTTTGCAAGACCATGCAGTTTGAAGATGACGATCAGGCCCCACCAGCTCCTCCCAACCCCTTCAGTCATCTCACAGAAGGCGAGCTGGAAGAGTATAAGAAGACAATCGAGCGTAAACAGCAAGGCCTGGAAGGTTTGTTCATTTTTAGATTAAGCCTGATAACCATGCTACCAACAGCAGAACACCTTGAGTTGGATGATAGAAGGCAGTCAGTGTTGTTGTTTTTTTAAAATGTTCCTTTGACAATCGATGGTCCCCTGTCATCTCTCCCAGACCTTACTGAGTGTAGGTGGAGCTAAAATGCGAAGAGCCACTGTAGTTCACGTATGTCAACATGTAGAGAAAAGATTTTCTCAGAAAGCAATCTGATCACTAGCAAAAAGTCTTCCATAGTAAAATGAAATCCACAGATAAGTAAAGTATTACTTTACTAAAATAAATACAGATACAGTAATAGATTTAAACATGACAGAGTATGTATATTATGTGGCTTTTATACTTTTTGGGTGCCGCAAGGTGCCAATATATAATCTTGAAATCAAAATATAAAGAAAACTGCCAGAATTTTGATGTGACTTTCTTTAATTAAGTACATGGGCACTCTAGTGAGGTTGAGTTTTTCTGACTTCAGAACCCTAAGTAAGGATTCTGTTTAAAAATTGTTAATGAAACCCCAGCTAATTAAATACTAACTCCCTTTTTCTCAAGAATAAGAAATTCTTTATAGCAGGGGTTCTTGATTTTGCATCTTTGGATAAGCTCCAGACAGTTCATGAACCATCTGAAAAATGAGTGCTTAATTTTGTATGATATACATTTGGGGAAAGAGGGCATTCAGGGTAAGGGACAAGAAATCTGTGACCCCACAAGAGGGTAAGAGCCTCTGCTTTAGAGCATCTACAACATACAGTTGAAATTTTTTCCCAAAGCAGAACAGAACCAGTGGTTAAAAATGTTTGTCCACATTAGCTATCATGTGGAAAGAATTGACATCTGGATCATCCCGGGAACAGTTTTTATCAGTGTGTTAGTGCCTTTGTCACAAAACGGAGTCATCCTGACGACATTAAATATTCTAAGTGATATTATTGGATTTGTTTATTCTAATCTAAGGTTAGAGACTTTCTCTATTTTTCTATTTTGTAAAATGTCCCTCTTTAATCTCTTATTTTTTGAAAGCCTAAAGATGCCAGGTAACAAATATTGCACTCTAGAACCATCAGCTTCTATTTTTTTTTTTTTTTTTATAAATAGTTTCTTCCACATTCATTATGGCTTTCTGAATTAGCTCACTAATACTGCTCTGACAGAAATCACTAATTGGATATTGTTTGAAAATTTGGAGGCATTCTGCCTCATGAACGCAGCATCATTGGTGAGGCGTCCTAATTCTTTTCACCTGGCTGCTCAATATATTTTGGTTTTCTAACACTCTAGCAAAAGCTAAATGCTTACGTGTTATTTGCCTGGGCTGTCCGTAGCCATGCTTCCTTACCAAGCACGTATGTAAAGTTACTGTTAGCAGAGTCAGAAGTGTTCGCACATTCACCTCCTCTTAATGCGCAGTTATCGATCCGTGGGGTAGCCGTTAGTATACTTAGCTCACTGCTGAAGAGTTTATCATGTGTCTGCAGGCGTTTGACGTATGCACTAACCGTCCCGAAACCTTATGCTTCTTTGTTTTGCATGGCTTTTAACTAAACTCTCGTCCAACAGATGCTGAGCAGGAATTACTCTCAGATGACGCTTCATCTGTTTCACAAATTCAGTCTCAAACTCAGTCACCGCAAAATATCCCTGAAAAATTAGAAGGTATTCACTGTAACTTCCCATAGCGTTCACTGAGTTAGTCTTAAGAGTTTGTCCTCTGTCGTTTGTCTTCACGTAAGGAAATTGAACACCCGATTGCAATGAGTTTGCCATGGATTTTACCTAAAGCTCCCAATAATTTTATATATTTTTTCACCAAGTGGTGTGCTAGTGTTGTTCAGTGTTTGTGTTGACTTACCTTAATCTGGATTTTGGCAACTGGTAGTTCTTAAGAATTTGTGAAATTAAAAGTGGTGTGTCCTACATCTTCCAATCAGGAGCATGAAATCTTTCCAGTTTTGATTGCCAAATTCAAGAAAAATACATGTTGTCTTCCTTGTTTATACTGACTTGATTTACAATGCAACTGTCAGATCATCAAACCAGACTTATCTAGCCTTCATGCTTTGGTCTAACAACTTTGACCCCTTCCTCTTTATACTAGTTAAGAAAATCTAGCTTCATGCTAGTAGATCCATACATAGTATGTTAAGGTAATGTTTTGTCTTTACTGAAACTTAAGTAATGCCTTAGTACGTTGCTACATAAATCAGTTCAGTTTTGTAAAATAAAGCCAAGGTGTTAACTATGTAAAATAACCAAAAACAACAACAACAACAACCCAACCCTCCCCTTTTGTAGAAAACCATGAGCTATTTTCCAAGAGCTTCATCTCCATGGAGGTGCCCGTCATGGTGGTGAATGGCAAGGATGATATGCATGATGTTGAAGATGAGCTTGCGAAGCGAGTGAGTAGATTAACCACGAGCACGACCATAGAGAACATCGAGATTACCATTAAGTCTCCAGAAAAAATTGAAGAAGTCCTGTCACCTGAAGGCTCCCCTTCAAAATCGCCATCCAAGAAAAAGAAGAAATTCCGTACTCCTTCTTTTCTGAAAAAGAACAAAAAAAAGGAGAAAGTTGAAGCCTAACTTAACTCTTTTTATAATTATTATTATTACAATGTGACATTGCACATTTAAATACCACGCTTAAGTTGATGATTAATATGCAGTGGTAGAGAAGACTGGGGGTATGTAGCAAACTGGACTTTAAGAACTGGAAAGGGATTTTACTAAAAGAAAAACATATTATGAAAAGAACTTCAAATTCATCTCTCATTTTGTATGTCCAAAAAAGGTTTTGAATTTTTGAATAATTGCTAGTTTTAGTTAGCTCTGCCCTCATGAAGTATTACTATAATTCACCACAGATATCTGTCTGAATTACTTCAGGCCTTCTCCATAATATCTGTTGGAAACGAAATACCAGTGCACAAGTGAGAGAATTTTTATTTCTTGACACCTGCTTCACTGGGTAATCAGATTATAATTTTTTACCACGATTATTGACTGTAGCTTTTGGGTTCCCATTGTTTCAGTGGGCATTAACAGAACGCTTTAAAAGCTTCTAAGAATCTATAGCATTAGTATACACTGGCACAGAATTTTTTTAAAAAAAAATTTAAGAAAAGATTCATCTGGAATTTTATTCATAGTATAAAACTTCCTCACCTGAAGTAACTTTCTTTGCCAAAAAAGAGAAATCATTTTAGTAAACTATAATTTTTGAAAACTTCCTTTTTTATTAGTTGAGAAAGCCCCTTATTTTTCAACAAAGGGGATTTTGTACACGTACATGGGTTATTTAGTTTAACTCTGGCAAAAACGATTTTTGTATGTTGAGATGTTTGTATACCATTCAATATAAAAGCATCATAAGCATATTAGCCAGTCCTATAACAGTAGAGCATATTTGAAGCTGCTTGGTACTAAGTATGCTTAAATCTAATTCAAGAATCCAGGCACTTGGCATCTAAAGGAGATTAAAGCATTTCAAGGTATAAGTAGATTCACATTTGAACCTTATAATGTATTTTTCTCTTAGTGTTGCTAATGAATGAAGATGGTCTCATGAGGGAAACAAATGAAAAGGAAGAGAGAAAGTGAAAAATGAAGGGAACAAAAGCGGTGTCATGCCAAGAATTCTAGTTTGATGAAGACCCACAGTCACGATAGGATTTGAAGCATAGGTTTATTTGGAACATGTCCCAGATTTCTAAAATTCTGCTTCTCTGCCAAAATCGTCGTATTTCTTGGTTTCCTTTTAACTTCTGTCTCTTTAGAAGCAGCACTAGAAGAAATCAGTGGGTCTAATCCCCCAACGAGAAAACCTACCACTTCTTGATTTTTACAAGATTTTCTCACCTTATTTCAGTTAACTTTCTTTCTAATGTAAATACAAATTTAAACCTAGACCTAATATAGTTTTCTCCCCTTCACCGAAGTGATGTCACAAATCAATGTAAAATCGATGATCCGAAATGGTCAGTGGGTGAAAATAATCCAAAGTGTTTCTGGAGGATGAGTTGGCGTGTCGAAATCACATTACACATTACAGTGCGTTCTGGAGCTGGTTCTGTTTGGCTGTATGTGTACGATGATGCAAAGCTGAAACAGAGCCTGGAAATTTCATTCTGGATCTCACTAACTACTGGAATCAGTGTTTTAATCTCTTAGCAGAAACTTTCAGTTGCTTACTTCTGTATTTGAGGATTTTTTTTTTATGTTCTACATCATTTATGTTGTATTACAACGTATGTAGAAACAGTAACCTGTGAACTATGCTTTTCCATAACTTTTTAAATATATATATCTTAAATGAATGCAATGTGCATAAATATTTTTTAAACGCAACAGTGAACTATTTGCACCTTTTGCTAATGCCTCTATTTACTTGCTTTGGCATAAAGAATGAGCCAATGAACCTCTGTGTCCTGTGGAAAATGTATAAATGTTATCTGATATTGCTCTTAGATGTAATGCTAATTAATGTTAAATCACAAATAAACAGTATTTTAAATAGATGGATTTGGCATCGTGACCTTTCAATTCAGGGGTGGTTGCTTAGCTTGAATTCCTTTGTGGAATGTGGATTTTTTTTTTTTTTACTATGGTGAGATTTTGAGTAGGACTGTTGCTTCTGAATAAGTGATGTCCTGGTAAATTTATTTTCAAATTAGTTAAAATTCACTATCTAAAAATGCTTCTTATGTCAGCTCTCATGTTAGAAGAAATGTTCCCCAAGTGACCTATATTTTGTCTCAATAGTGTAAGGTGACCTTAACTGTGTCTCTGGGATCTAAAGACCTTTCTTTGAAGGACTTAGGTCTGATTCTGTCTCAGTTCTCCTGTTCAGATTTGTGGACATAGAATAGAAAATGTTGCAGAACATATGCTGAGTTTATACATTACCCTTCTCTTTGCCTTTTATTTATGCAACAATGTGACAGTAAAAAAAAAAAAACAAAAAAACAAAAGAAAACCCGAAAAACAGAAAATAGGTTATAATTCCAGCACATTAACATTCAAAATAAAATAAAGCTATTCCCTTCTAGCTTTTGATGATCTATAGATAGATGGGTCTCCTGTATATTGGTTATCACGGTGTGAATGTGGGTTTTTTCCTACTTAGTATAATTCATCCTAGAAGATTTTCAAACCCGGTCCTTCACATGAACGACTTGTGATTTTTTTTCCACTTTGTCCTAAAAATAGAGTGCAAGAAGGGAAATCATGTTAATTGAGGGTTCTGGTTAATTGAAGTTTTTACTATAATTACCCATTATAAAAATGAAGGGTTTGGGCAGAGAAGAATAGATTCATAGTCTTGGGCATATTTAATTATTACCTTGGCTTGTAAATAACCCTGTGGTGAAAAATTGCTGCTTTAGAAAGATACACATTTCAAAATTCCCTTCCATAAAGCAACAAAGACGATTAACTCTAGTTACATTTGAGAATTGATTTAGGATGAGAGGTGTGCTGCCTGTGCCTTGTCCTCTAGTGCTTAGTATTTTCATTTAGCATGGAGTAAATGCGAAGGTAAAAAGCGCATAAAGGCAAGCTGGTTATTTTTTAAACTCAAGGGTGATACATACGCATCCAGTTGCTATCTTGACCAAACCAAGATTTTTAAAAGAACAATCTTCTTTTTGGCCACTAGAGGGTGTAATAGACCTAACAATCCACTATGTTTCTAGTCCTTTGAGTTTTAACTTCCTTCGCTTTAGTCTGTAGGCACCATGTTGGTTGTGAAATACCCAGAATTTAGAAGAGACGTTTCCTTTGTTGCTTATCATTCTCCTCACTAGACTATTCTCAACGTTTTGTCATAGCAAGTCCCATTTCACCAATAAAAACACCACCAGCAAGGACTCTAATGCCTGTGGTGAACACAATGAAACAATTTTTGAAGTGATGTCTCAGAAACCATGGTAGAAAATTACTCTTCATGCCCGTGAGTGGAGATAAAATGCTTCCTTCAATAATTGGCATGTTTTGACTGGGGAGGTAATTGATAACATCTCTCTTTTTTAATGCCTTCTGTTATCAAAAATTATGCTAAATGCTTTTTGTGTACTATCTAATTTGGCTTTCCCAACATCCCAACCAAGTAGATGTTATTTTCATAGGCTTACAGAAAATGAAAAGGAGGTGCTAGCATTTATTTCACCCATAAAAATTCAGATTTCTAAAATTAGTGACAGATGTGTGCCAGACCCAATGTGGCTCCAGGGTACATTTTTTGTGAGGTTTTTTTAGTTGGGATTGTAAGTCCATCCATTGTGAATTCATGTTTTGATAGAAGATGGGGTATAGATTTGGGATAAAATGTTAACTTTTGATTTGGGAGACTTTTCTTTTTTTTCAACAAATCACCCCAAGAATGAAGAAATTGATGAATACCAGCAAAGCAGGAATGGCCTATGGTGATATTATCCTTTAGGTTAAGAACCAGCCCTTAAACCCTCACCATGACTCCTGGAAGACAAGGTATCTCTATATCTTTGATTAAGATACAAGAGGCTTTATTTATTTTCCTTTTTGATTTTCAGTGTTGGGGACAAGGAGAGACATTCCAAGGAAAATGTCATTTTAAAAACTTTCAGACTGCTTAATCTAGTTACGGAAGTAGTTTTATTTAAAAAAAAAAAAACTTAACATTTTATTTTTTTAATTTTTTTTTTTTTACGTTTATTCATTTTTAAAAATTTTTTTTAACATTTATTTATTTTTGAGACAGAGAGGAACAGAGCATGAACGGGGGAGGGTCAGAGAGAGAGGGAGACACAGAATCTAAAACAGGCTCCGAGCTGTCAGCACAGAGCCCGGTGCGGGACTCGAACTCACGGACCGTGAGATCATGACCTGAGACGAAGTCGGACGCTTAACCGACTGAACCACCCAGGCTCCCCAACATTTATTCATTTTTGAGAGAGCACAAGCAGGAGAGAGAGAGAGAGAGAGAGAGACAGAATCTGAAGCAGGCTCCAGGCTCTGAGCTGTCAGCACAGAGCCTGACACGGGGCTCAAACTCACAAACCATGAGATATTGACCTGAGCCGAAGTCGGACACACAACCGACTGAGCCACCCAGGCACCCCTGATTTATTTTTTAAGTAAGCTCTAGGCCCAGTGTGGGGCTTGAACTCTCAACCCTGAGATCAAGAGTCACGTGCTCCATCAACTGAGCCAGCCAGGCACCCCTAGTTCTAAAAGTAGCTTCAAAGTCTACATTAATTTACCTACAACTTTATTTAAATGAATATATTTGAAGACGATCTTCTGTGGAGAAAAATCTAGTGTACATGCTAGCGATCAGAACAAGGATAAGCCTTTTGGGGAAGTTCTGATAGAAAAAACTTGCAAATTCATTGGTTTTCAAAGGGATTTCATTTCTAAGAGATGACCATCAGAGGGCAATCCTGGGTCTAAATTTAGTTTTAATTCATTGCGGGAACTTTTCTTCAAAATATCTTTGAACCTCCACTGGGGACTTGATTCTGATTATGGATTGCTGGGTGCCGTTTAAGGCTGAGGAAGATTTATAGATACCAGATCACTCCATTCATTCCTTCAGCCTGGTTTTCTTGTTCCGACTTAAGAAGAATCCGTCCTCAGAGAAGCTGTGCTCGCCTAACATAAAGCTCAGAGGCCGCTAAGCCAGGATTTAAGCAAAGGGCTTCAAGTCTGTGTCTCCCGCTCTTCTGCTGTACCATAATTTCCCTTAGAAGCTCATCAGATCATAACCTGGGAACACATCACATACACATTCTAGAGTGCCCTGCAAATTAATGCTTAAAATGTTACTATGGAAATCATTGAGAGAAATATATTGCAGGACTGAGCCTGTATATTATGTAATCAATAATTGTTTTCCTTAAAGTTTCAAGTCTGTAAGATATCTATGAGAGTTTTGTGCATTTTCTCAAGTTAATCAAAATGCTGATTTTACTGCTGCAACCTGAAATATTATAAATGTCGTTTATACCTTACGTGACAAACTCTGGTACTTTTGATATTACTTCATAGCAAAAAAGTTATGTATTTTATCCAGCAGAAAGATAAATGGATACATAGCCAACCCATAGTTATTTTTAAGACCTGTATCATTTCTGTTGGGTAAGTCTTGATACTGAAGCAATGGTGATTAAGCTAGCTTTTGTTTTATTCCTACACAAACAGCTTTAGGATCTGTCCTCCTCCAGGGCCAGCTTTGACCTTGCTTACAATAGTAAAAACAAACACACACCCAAAACCCCTCATTTTCGGTCCCAGGTAACCCCCATCACTCGCCAGAATACTAGCTCTTTGCTAAACTCCATACCTTAGAATCAATAGCATTGATTGTATTAATCTAATTTGGTAAAAGGCAAAAGAGGAAGCAGAGTGGTAGTATTAATGTAGCTTGGAGGTGCACTGATAAATACGAAGTTTCTACAGAACGGTTCCAAAACTCCTTAGCTCTGCTTTCAAAATGGCAACCGGTATGCGGTACAAAATCTCGTCTAAAATCTTGTAGACAGGATTGTGTCCTCACTGTTTGTCTACTTGTAGAACAGACTGCCCCTCAAAAAGCCAGGAAATTTAAGAGCCCTGTGGAAAGACCAATTTGGAGTATCATTTAGTTGGACTTCTCAGACCAGTGTCCCTTCAGGTTGATATTTAGCCTGGAGGTTTTTCAAGAAAAGCTTGGATCTCCCACAGCAGTAATATTCTCACGGATGGGTTGGAAACGAGACAGTGGTATGGTTATAAAATTCAGGAGTTGAGAGGTAGACAGTTTTGTGGAGTTCCCTCTGGTACACTTGGCCTCAAGTACCTTTTCTGGGTTTAAAAAAGGTTGGCAGTGACTGTCCCAGCCCACGCCTGCTAGACCCTCTTCAAGGATTTGCCAGTGTGGTGTCTGTCCTTGATGTAAGAGCATTTTCTCTCACAGGCAGGATCTAAACTAATTGGTTTTCCCAAAAGCAATAGGTTCTGAGCGGGAGCTGTGGAGGAAGTCGTTGTTGCGTTCTATAACTCACCCTTTCCTGTTGAGTAATGCTCTAGGGGCTGGATTTCAGTGGTGGCCGGCTTCATAGACTTTGACTTCGGAATAGGTGACGGCTCGGTTTGAGGAGCGAGCCGGCAGATACGGCCAGCTTAATGGCGGGCACGGGCCTACTCTTCCCGGGGTGTTTACTAGGCTCACTGGTTAAGGTTAACGATTACCTCCTACCCAATTTCTAGTTTAGAAGTGTTGGCTGCAATCATTTCAACTTAAATGAAGGTAATCTGGGGCCATTAAGACCACCAAAAACGTTTTCCAAAATGTTAGCTGCTGGCCCACAGGGGCGAGGGGAGGCTTCCACGGCCCTCGATGTTTGGCTCTGTTTGGCCTTTTAAAATACTTTGTTGTGTGGTAATTGAGACTCTTCGTTTTTAAAATATCTTTTATAGGAAATGATTTTGTATCGGTATGGTCTCATGTCTCCGCTTTGACCTTTAGGTTAATGTTGGGCAAGACTACGTGCGTGTGCACTCGCTAAAGTCGGGCTGAGTGTGGCTCAATTAACTGCACAGGAACAGGGCAGGCTGGGTGGGGCGAGCTCTGGAATCCTACCCCACTCACCGAGCAAAGTCAGGCGTGGGGGAGAACAGCTCGGGCTGAGGCCCAGGAAGTCCAGGCCAGCAGGTGAAACACGGACCCCGGGCGACATGGCAGTCGACCAAAAGCACGGTCCGGTAAAGTGGACTTCGTCGGGGAAGTGTACGTCCCAGTCAGGAATCCGGAGCAGGAAAGCGGGACCGCGAGTCTCCTAGCATGCTGCCGGAGCCCCAGCCACAGGCTGCAAGAGCAGCGCTTCCTCTGCTTCCTGTGGGGCAATGGCAGGATCTCCAGCTTAAGGGGCCCGGGGATAGTTCCTCAGGACAGGAACTCAGATGGAAGGAGAATGACAGATGGAGATCCTGTTGTCAGACCCGAGGCACACGATACCACTCAGAATTCCAGGAGCAAGGCTGTGCTGGAGCCTAGACACAAGGTCATGACTGGCCCAGAGACAGGCGTGGCTTAATGCTGAGTGAGTCCCCAGAGCCCCGGAGCTAGAGCCGCCTTAGTTCCCCCTGCCTCATCGGGACTGGTCCTGGAGGCCACAGCCAGGTGAGGGGGGCCAGAGGCTCCAGCCGCGGAGGGAGAGCTGTGCTGCAGAGACCGGAAGGGGCCTGGCCCGACTGTCCCAGCGGAGGCAGCCCTCTGTGACAGCAGACAGCCATGTAAGAGTGCTGCAGGGCGGGGGGGGGGGGGGGGGGGGGGGGGGGGGGGGGGGAGCGTCTTGTTACTATCTCACACCAGAACCTACCCGGGAGGGCTAGCAACGGCCAACGAGCTGCCAAAACGCTAGCTGTGAATCCGGCCCGATGTTCCTTGTGAACTCACTTGCCTTATCTGAAGGTACGGTGTCACCACAAAAATTAGCTCTGGCGACGACTCTGGCCCCCTCCCGGGAGTCACCACAAGATGCTCCCCACGAGTACCGACTGGGTTGAAGAGAAGGAGTGGTGTCTCCCTCCTCCTGGAATACGTGAGGCTATGAGTTTAGCCAAACGGCTTTGATTCTACTAGGTACATCCTCCATGAGGCTGGCGGTGGTCATCGCCTTTTGCCGTGACGCGGAAGGCCTCTCGGATTCCTCTTGCCACGCTTGCCCAAATAATGACCTCTCCGTTCACTCCTCCAGCCTGCCGCTAGAGAGAGAATGGCTTCCCTGGCCCTCACCCGTAGGAGCTCAGACCTGTCATCAGTATCTGCTTGAATCACTCAGCCCTCTAAGCCAGCAGTGGTCCACAGAACCCCCGCCCCTCCTCCCCGGTAAGCAGACCCTCTCTCCACCCCTCTTCCTAACCCACACACCTGGCAGAGGGCTTGAGCCCTCTCAGGTCCCTTCCTGGCTCTCCGGGCATCCTCCGCCACCTGACGGAGGATGTTTCTTTCATCAGAACGACTTTCTTCCTTTACGATCTCCAGTCGTACTTTGGGGTCATACTTCTCCCAGCCGGTCTTAAATTAACATTATTGATTATGTATCTGTCTCCTCTAGCAGCTCGGGCGCTCTGGGAGCACAGAGACTGTACCTTGCCCATCCTTTTGTCCTCCGCCGTGCCTGGCCAAAAATAGAATCTGCATTTCTGTGGCTCACAATAGACAGTACGGTTCACGTTGATGACACGGTGAATGATACGTGTTTAGCAAAAAGATGCTCTCATATATACGAAATAGTGAAAGTCGGGAAGTGGCTTCGGATTAAAGTCCTGGTTGACGTGATTAGTCTGATCTGTAAGGCAAATCATTGCCACGGTTTATCAAGTGCCTACCATGTGTGGGCATTGTATTACGTGTTTGAATTACATTATCTCCTTTCATCCACCGATCTGCACCGTAGGGTTAATGCCACTGAAGGGAACCCAAGGTTTAGACGGCAGCGGAGTAACTTCTCTTACATGGGCACCCAGGAAGTGGCAGATCTGGGGGATTCAGACTCCAAGTCTGTTTCTTACTGTCATGCCAGGTTATCACCAAATGCAGCCTTCTTCTCAGCTAGTAGGAAAATCAAGTATTAGAGCTTGTAGCAATGTCAGAGAAGCCTTCCCCAACCTGTGTCTCTCAGGGTAAAGTGGCCTCCAGGTGAGGCAGAGTTTGCCCCCCTGGCAAATTGCCTGAGCAGCCCAGCAGGCGTTCACTAATCCAGTGTGGGGAGGGGCTCCCTGTGCAAGTGTACAATGAGGTTTTGGTTAGGAACCCAAGGACAACTTGGGGGATCCACAAAGAGTGTTGATTGGCCTTTGTATTAGCAAACTACTACAGATATGTTTTTAAATGGACAGTGATATAACACCACATCCCGAACCCCAGTGTGGTTTTCCAAGTGGTGTATTGCCGATAATTATTTAACTGAAGGCTGCTGTCATTGATAGATATCATTGACACATTCTAACTCTGTGGGTTAAATGTAATAGCTAGAATTTACTAAACACCAAGTGCTTAAGATGGATGCATTAATTTATTTTTTTAACATTTTTATTTATTTTTGAGAGAGACAGAGCGTGAGCGGGGGAGAGGCAGAGAGAGAGAAAGACACAGAATCTGAAGCAGGCTCCAGGCTCTGAGCTATCAGCACAGAGCCTGACACGGGGCCCGAACCCACGAACCATGAGACCATGACCCGCGCCGAAGTCGGATGTTTAACCTACTGAGCCACCCAGTCACCCCTGGATGCATTAATTTAATATAACAAACCTCTGAGGTAGATGCTATTATCCCATTTTACCAATAAGAAAACTAAAGTTTAAAGTAGCTGCCTGACATCACACAATTAGTGGCAAACCTTGGGTTCCTAACCGACATAATCAAACTTGAGAGCTTATACTTCTATGGTCTTTAATTCCAAAAGATAACTGCTGTCCTGTCATCTTAATTTACGTGAATCTCTGGGGACAGCAGACATCAATTAAATAAACTGACATTGCCCTAGGCTCAAGTTTTCTTTCCCTCTCAAGTCATTTTGGTGCTAGAATATGGCATATGACCTGTCACATTGTCTTATTAAACAATTAATACCAATAATACCCTGCAACTTCCACATCCGACATTGTTGTAGCATTCTTTTTCTTTGTCCAACAACAAAGCATGATAGTTTCAAAACTAAGAGTTTATGCCCTGGAGTCCTAGAGATCTGACTTTCATTCCTAGCTCTTCACTTTCCTATCAAACGGGCGGTTTGGGGGCAGTTATAAAAATTCTTCTTTGGGCGGTTATAAAAATTAAGCAAGATTATAATATACACAAAACTTACCCCAGTATCAGTAAGCCCTGAATTAATGTTAGCTTTGTTGGTGTTACCGCTTTCCCCGCCCCCTCATCTCCTTTATCTGCTGGAAGAAAATGCATATTAGGAAAAAGATTAAACTCTAGCTAGCTTATCCCTTTCACTGTTATCCATTTGAAATGTTGTCCTTCTTACACTTTCCAGAATTCTTTGTACAACTGTGACCAGACTTCCAATCTTTGAAAAAGGACCGAAGATGACGAGGAATGAGTAGATAGCCCTGTGTAACTTGCCCTTTTCCAGTAAGAAATTGCATTGGGAGGTGTGGTTTGTGCCCTGGAAGGTGATGGATGAGACAATTGTCATGATCGTTCCTCCCAGGCAAGGAAGCTCCAGAGGGGCAACTTCCTTCGAGATCAAGGGGAGCGCCTGGACCTAGGGCAGCTTCCTGGAGAATCCCACAGGACTGGACAGATCACTGTGATACCAAGTCGTGTTCAGGGGAGCAACGGACTTTGGGGCCCTTGTTAACAAGGCCGACCTTTCCTAGCTCTCTCTGCCCCTTGACAGCTGAGTGCCATCACACAGGGTGTGGGCCATCTGCGAGCTTTGTGGCCCTAACTGTCTCATCTTGGCAATCTAGAAAGGTCCTTTATGAAGGGCACCTGGGTGGCTCAGTGGGCTAAGCATCCAACTTCGGCTCAGGTCATGATCTCACAGTTCGTGAGTTCGAGCCCCACATCGGGCTCTGTGCTGACAGCTCAGAGCCTGGAGCCTGCTTCGGATTCTGTGTCTCCTTCTCTCTCTGCCCCACCTCCGCTAGCTCTCTCTCTCTCTCTCTCTCCTCTCTCTTTCAAAAATAAACCTTAAAAATTAAAAAAGAAAGAAAGAAAAACCTGAATATACTCACAATATAATGGTTAGTAGTAACGGAGAGGGAATGGGAGTATGTAGAAGTAAATGGGAGGAAAACTCCAGCATGTGAAATTCTTTCCATGGTTTGAAAAATTAAAAATACTACAGATTTCATCTTCGTAGGGGAAAGACCAGAAAGAACACACCCCAACAGCCACAGTGGTGGCTTCTCGATGCTGGGATTACAAGTGGTTTTTATCCTCTTGACTCTTTTTTATATTTCCAAAGTTTGAATCATAAAATACTAAAAACTCAGAAAGTCAAACACTATGGTAAATTAAGGGAAATGTGATCTTTAAATCCTGTATCAGTATTGAATAATAAAAGGCACAGTACTGAACCACACCTATAGTGTGCTACTGTTTGTGTAATAAAGGGAGCAAACAGTATATATTATTTCTTGTAAAATATCTCTGGAAAAATAAACCAGAAACCAATCACAGGGGGCTGACCATGGGAAAAGGAACTAGCCTGTGGGGGACAGGGGTGGGACGGAGCCTTTTCCTATAAACCTTTTTATACTTTAGTACCTATATAAAAAGCTTGCAAAATACAGTGTACATTTTTTCCAGTCTTTGTGATGCCAAGAGTTTCTGAAAACGGTCAGAAAGCGTCTCAATGTAAGTGAACTGTGTGTCCCCCTTTTGAAACCCGCTCAGTATGATCTACAGTAACTAGAGCATCTGTAAGATACCAAGTATCACCATCCATCATACTGTGGTGCTGTTTAGCTAGAGGCCCACATGTCAAATGCATATCCTTATTCTGAGCCAAAAGAGAAGAAAAACCAGCTTGTTTGTTCTTTTTAATTTTTTTTTTAACGTTTATTTATTTTTGAGACAGAGAGAGACACAGCATGAACGGGGGAGGGTCAGAGAGAGAGGGAGACACGGAATCGGAAGCAGGCTCCGGGCTCTGAGCCGTCAGCCCAGAGCCCGACGCGGGGCTCGAACTCACGGACTCACAGACCATGAGATCGTGACCTGAGCTGAAGTCGGACGCTTAACCGACTGAGCCACCCAGGCGCCCCATGAAAGAAAAACCAGTTTTAATAGCCCATTAGGTTTCCCTTTTCACCTTGGCTTGTAAGAAGACTTAACGCTTTATTTTGTCTTTAACCAGATTTTCTAAGCGAAGGAAATGGACTCTTCCCTATGCCCACCCCATTTATTCACTCCCATCTTTCAAATCTTGTTCTGATCGTTTTCCATGTACTTGGAGTTGGCCTCTACCTCTCTGCAGTTTCAGAACCTCTTTGGAAGTGAATGGATATGTATGAATCCGTTGCTGTGTAACAAGTCCTTCTAAAATGCAGAGGCTTGAAACAGTTTGCCTTTATTATATCTGGTGGTTCCTTTGGGTCAGAAATGCAGGGGCATTCCTGGCTTGGGGACCTTTCCAGAGGTTGCTTTTAAGATGCAACCAGCCAGAGCTGCGGTCATCTGAGGGCTTGACTGGGGCTGGAGGGTCTACTGCCAGGATATTGACAAGTTGGCGTTTGCTGTTGGCGGGACACCTTCCGTCCTCCCTCTGTGCACTGCTTGCTTGTCCTCGTGAAAGGGTGGCCCAAAGAAAGACAACCCAAAAGAGGACAAGGCGGAAACCGCAATGCCTTTTATGACCTGGCCTCGGAAGTCACACACCTTCACTTCGGCTTTACCCTCTTCGTCAAAAGCAAGTCACTGGGTCCAGCCAGTCTTTGAGGGGAGGGATGTTAGTTGCCACCTTCTGAAGGAGGGAGCGTCAAAGAATTTGCAGTCATATTTAAAAACAAACACAGGGTGCGGTGCCTGGGTGGCTCAGTCGTTGAGCACGTGACTCTTGATTTCGGCTCAGGCGGTGGGATCCAGCCCCACAGCGGGTTCTGCGCTGACAGTGCGGAGCCTGCTTGGGATTCTCTCTCTCCCCCCCCCCCCCCTGCCCCTCCCCTGCTTTCACTCCCTCTCTTAAAATAAATGCACAGATTTGAAAAACAAACACATGGAATAATAATCAGAATTAGGGCACCTGGGTGGCTCAGCCAGTTGAGCATGTGACTCTTGATTTTGGCTCAGGGCTTGAACTCACCATGAACTCATGGTCATGATCTCACGGTTGGTGAGTTCAAGCCCCATGTCAGGGGAATCCCGCTTGAGATTCTCTGTCTCCCTGTCTCTGTCTCTGTCAAAAAATAAAAAAATAAAAATTAAAAGAAGAATCAACTAATATCAAATTAGTCAAATGAGAAGGTAAAGACCATGAGAAATAAAAGAAAGGAGGTTTTTGGATGGAGGGAACACCCACGGAGCACACCTACTGTCCTACGCTCTGTACTCCGGACTTAGCATACATTATTGTGTTTAATTTCAACACTTTTGCTAATGTTAATTTTTGAGAGAGAGTGCACAAGCAGGGGAGAGGCGGGGAGAGGCAGAGAGAGGGAGAGGGACAGAGGATCTGAAGCGGGCTCCGTGCAGACAGCAGAGAGCTCGCTGTGGGGCCCAAACTCATGAACCATGAGATCATGACCTGAGCCGAAGCCGGACGCTCACCCAACTGAGCCACCCAGGCGCCCTTTGTGTTTCATTTCATAAAAACATATTCTCAGTTTTACAGGTGAGGAAAGTGAGAACTCTAAGGCCTCTAACTTGTCCGAGGTCACATAGTGTCAGAGGAGCACGTGAAGCACCTGTCAGCCTGAGATCACACCTGTGCCATCACTCTACCTCAGTGGAAAAGGAACGCTTTCTTGATTATTTGCCACCTTGACTTACCTAAACCGTGACCATTTTGCCACCGGGGAGAAATATGATCAATACTCCCAGTTGAATGAATTCTGACAGAGATGTTTAACTCATTTCTAAAGCCTCTGGAATCAAACAGGTGTCAACTCTCCTTCGGAAGCCCCTCCCCTGCCTTTTGCCATTGCCAGTGTTTGCCCAGTGCAGGTAGCGCCATGCCTCTGCTCACCCCTGACTTTGAAAGCCATCCAACTTCTCTTCCCATTATAGCTGGCTGTGACATGGAGGCCAGTGAGGTCAATGGAGTAGGGTGACACCGAGCACAGGGTGTGTGAGGACGAGGCCCTCCCTCTCATGGGACTGAGCCAAATCCAATAGGGTGGAGATTGGACAGCCCATCTGCCCTGGTGCCATGCTGGACTGCAAGGGCTTGATAAGGCCAGGGAACCACCCGCCCAACTTAGCGCCCTCTTCCAAATATAGATTTCTCCCAGCACTGCCCTCCCAGCCGTTGACCGTCACATGGGTACCTTCCTCCAAAGGTAGCTGCTGGTCTCTGCCACTGTGAGATGGGACCCGATCCAGGGCAGGACCAGCTCTTTGGGGTGCCAGGTTTTCAGGCCATGGCTGTGGAGAAAGCACTGTGACTTCTTACCTCCCCTGCCCACGCTTCCCTTCTCAGCAATGGTGTCTCCATTCCTCTTAGGAAACAAACTTCTCTGATGGATTCTCTGGTCAACACTGTCCTCTCTTCTGAGAACTTATGCCTGGAGGATCACTGGAGCTCTGTGCCATTGGTACTCTCAGCTCCCAAGGCACATTTCCCCGTGCAGAGAATTTTCCTTGAGTTGGAAGTTTGAGGAACCAGCACTGTTTGTCACAACCAGAGCGTTATTGTCTTACTCCAGAGCCGGAGTAAGAAGTAGGCCAACTGGGCATTAACCAGGACTCTGGTCTATAGAGGCACTAAAAACCATCCTGATAAGATAAAACATCGACTCCCTGGAATTTCTCTTAGCAGGTATGTTTCAACCATCTGAGATTGAAAAAACACCTGATGAGGTATTTTGGGGTGAGGGAAGTCATCGAGAACTCTTGTATCAATGTGTCTCCAGAGGGGAAGATCTGGTTAACATCAGGGCTTCTTTTTCTGGGTGTGATCTGTGCATTCAAAGACCATTGCTACTCCCACCTCGCCCTGCTTGGTCCTCCACCCTTCTGTCTGTGCTCAGCCTCCTCTTTAAGAAAAGGAGTAAAAATATTGAGAGTTTATCACCTGGAACACCACCAAGGGCTTAGCTGGCACAGGCCCCGGGGCTTGTGTGCCCTGGTGGGAGCAGGGTGTGTATGGGGCAAGCTGTCCCCTGAGCTGGCCTCCGGGTGGACCAGATTTGCCACTCACTGGGACAGCAGAGGGAGACCTTGGGAGGGACTGGACCCATAGGCCACCTTCCCCTCAGATCTCCTTCTGGCTTAATGGTCTGTAATTGAGTTTTCCCCTTCTTCCTAGCTGGAGCTGATCCCTCACTCGAAAGCCCCTGACAACCGACATTGAACAAAGCAGGGGGAGCTCACAGTCCTGCCAGATGGGCAGCCGTGAGCCAGGACCAGTCGTGTTATGTGCAGGTGAGTGAAGGTCCTGTGGAGTGGCCTTGTGCCCTGACCGTCAGCGGTGTTTCCCTGAGACCCCCAGAGTGTTCAGTGTGGGCCCTGGGAGAGGTCAGCCTTGAGGTAGAAGGTTCAGGAATGATACATTCTGCTATTAGGCACGGTGCCTCTGCCGCGTGGATGGCAGTGAGCTGAGTGCTTTACCTGGAAGATGGACTTTTGGACAACACCCCCCCACACACACCCAGCGGCTGGGGGGACAGGTTCCAATATTATTTACCCTGTCTTAGGAGCGAGGAACCTCAGTCCCGTAGAGGCGAAACAACTTGCCCAAGATGATCAGTGACTGAGGATCAGGGATCAAAGGCTGGTGTCTCTGAGCCACTGTGTCTCTCCCGAGAGAGAAGTAGCTTCTTTCATGCTTGGGACTCCCAATTCTTGCCTCTCCTGTGCCTCTGCCTGTTCTCCCCTCCTCCAAGGATGGAGGCTTCATGCTGGGAAGCTGGTGGGCAGCTCGAGTGATCCTTGCTGTGAGACAGGCTTTTCCAGAACAGATCTCAGACCTGAGACGTAGGGGCATGTGTCCCTCCAGAAGGCAGAGCCCCGTTTGGTGAGAGGACACAGGGCTGTGCTTGGGGCCCACGGACTCTACTCTACTCCAGGACGAGAGAATGAGGCAAGGCAGACGCTGAGCGGCCGAGGAGAAGAAAGCAAACGTGAACTTTGGAGCCAGAAGCTCTGTCACAGAGCAGCTGAGAGACCTTGGGCACATTTCTCCTCTGAGCTCGGTTTTCTCAGCTGCTAAGTGGAGGTGAGCCTACTTGCCTCATAGAGGTGATGTTGGGGTGCCTGGCACCGGAGCTGGTCCACCCCAGGCGTCCAGACGCTGTCACTGAAGGCACGTGAGGCCCCTCCTCGGACTTCCCCCAGCCCTACCCCTGCTGCCCCTCACTGTTCCTGTCTCTTTCTGCTTCTCCCACCTTCTTTCTCTCCCATTTCCTCCTCAGTGGCTGGAGGCCTCCGTGGCTGGAGGCCACCCTTTGGTGGCCTAGGACACTTCCGATGGGAAAGGTGGATAGCCAGGCCCGAGTCGGTCCTGTGACAACCACACCCCATGCCCCTGACCTACCTGCCCACCTCACTCACTGCCACCTTCCCTCCTCACCCCTGCCTCCCACCCCAGGAGCTCCGACTCCGCTCTGGGAGAGACAACTGACTGCAAAGAGACCGTGGCCACAGTCACTCTTAATTGGAGGGGAGACTGCAGACTGCCTTTCTTCCTCCCCGCCCCCGACTCCTCCAAGCCAGAGGAAAGGAGAAGCACGGGGAGGGAGCCCAGGGATCGCCACGCTTGGCTGGCTGGCTTTCTGCACGCAGGGGATTGAGGCCGCCTAACTGACAGATAGTAAACACGGGGAAAGACTCCAGGGCAGAGAAGAAGGGGTAGTTGGGCTGAGGCGGCCACGGCACTGGGGACGGGGAGGTTCGAGGGTCTTGGGAGAAGGCCAGATGGCTCCCTGCCACATCCCCATCTGGGCCTCTGCCAACTTGAAGCCCAGTGAGCAGGGCCTTTCGCACAAAGGCCGATATGCACAGGAAGGGGGCCGTGGGAGTATGGCATGGGGGGACGTGGAAACGAGGGGTTCCCCTCCCGTGTGAGGCCTGGCAGCTTAGGACTCCCCTCTTGGCTCCCCCTTCCCCACGCTCCTACTCAGGGGATCTCGCGCCATGTCCACACTGCCCCCTCGGCTCACCTGCTCCTGGGAGGCAGGCCTGGGACAGGCCCCCACGCTGCGAGTGTGGATTTTTCCAACAAGGGGTTGGCGTCTCTCGGCCCTGCTGAAGGGAGTGCTCAGGGAAAGGCCCGAGGCTGCTTGGGAGATCCAGCCTCAGCCACCAGCCCCTGACACCCCCCTTCTTCAGGTTGGCCCCAAATGCAGAGGATCTAGGCTTCTGGCCAAGGATGGGGTTCTGAATGAGGCAAGAGCTGCCTGCTCTCCGCCCGGGGCCCGTGTGCCACCCTCACTCCAAACAGGGCCGGCTGGCTGGGTTATGGTCTCCATTCAACACACTTCTGTTTCCAAGGCTTCACGTTGTGCCCAACCCCCTGAGGAAGAGAGGGGATCAGAGACGTCCCAGCTCCTGTTGGGCAAATTCTCCTGTTTCACCGTCTGCCTTGCTCCTCAGAGAGGCCTTGCAGCCCTCAGCCTGACCCACCTGAGCTCTGGGCTGCCCGCCAAGCCCAGTGAGCCCCTCCCTGAGGACTCGCGCCCCCCTGCTCACCCTCCCTCCTCCTCCTTCTTCCCGGGCTTGACAACGCAGCCACGTCCTTCCCAGAGTGGCCAAAACAAAGAGAGCAGGCAGAGCTGGGTTCAAATTGTATCCCTCTGTTACGACTTTGGGCAAATCTCTTAACTCTCTTTGAGCCTAGGTGCCAAGTCCAGACCTGGAAAGCAGGTCTGTCCTGCAGAGTTGTGAGAATTTACAAAGGTGAGATCTCTAGGGCAGCCTGCCGGCAGAGAGACCACGGGGCCGTCACATCCCATTGACGCCCCCTCCTAAATCTCTCTCCCTTTGGGTCCCTCTTGCTGTTCCCAGTGTCCAGGGGCTAGTCTAGACTCCTCATTTTTCACCTGGGTTCATTTCAACAGCCCCCTCGCTCAGCCCTCCTGTCGGAGCCCCTCAGTGCAGCTCACCTGCTGAAAAGGGAGACCTTTAACACGCAAACTGTGGCCCTGTCCCCTCCCCGCCTAGAGTCTGTGACGTGGAGGAAAGGTGAAACTCCCTTTGCACACGGGAGCCCCTTGGGGACCTGGCCCCATTGACTCTTGGCTTTATTTCCACGCTGTGCCTTCTCACCTCACCGCAGCCGCGTGCTGTCATGCCTGTGTCATTGCATATCCCTTCCTTGAGGGGCATGTCCTTCCCCAGCTCATCCGGGAGCCAACATTTCGTCCCCCTGAGGAGAAGGGGAAAAGGACCCACTGTGTGTCTGGAAACTGCGGCGAGTAGTTTACTTGCGTTATGTTGTGAGGTGGGTTACTGTCCTCAGCCTTTGCTTCATGGGTGATTGCACCAAAGTCTCAAGGGGTTGATGGTACCCCCAAAGCCACTCTCTGCCTTTACAACTGTCTCCCAGCCCAAACGCTTCCCCCCCCCCCCCCCAAAGCCTTCCCCCACTCCGAGTACAAAGGCTGGATCTGCCTTGGTGTTTGGGGAATGAATTGTGTCAATGAGTTTCAGAGAAGCAAAAAGTTTCTGTTTGGGGAAAGTGCATGATCAATCCAGCAAATGTGGATTCAGCCGTTCCTATATTCAAGGGACAGGTCTTGTGTTAAAAACCACTTGGTGGACAAAAATAAGTGATGGCCAGGAGGTGGACAAATTGGAGTATCCATACTTCGCTAATGGAAATGTAAAATGGTCCAACCACTTTGGAAAACAGTTTGGCAAATCTTCAAAGAAGTTAAACATGAAGTTACCCAACCATCCACCGATTCCACTCCTAGGTATATGCCCCCCAAGTTGAAAACACACGTTCACATAAAACCTTACAAATGTTCACACCAGCATTATTCATAATAGCCAAAAAGTGGAAACAACTCGTGTCCATCAACTGACGGATGTATAAACAAACTGTGGTATTAGCCATACAGTGAAATGTCATTCAGCAGCAGATAAGAAGTGGTGATATGTGACATTATAAGTGAATAAAGCCACATATCGTACAATTCCATTTATATGAAATCTCATGGATAGTAAAATCCATACAGAGTATAGATTAGGTTTCTGGGAGCTGGGAATATGGTGACTGCTGACAGCCGTGAGCTTTCTTTTGGGGGAGATGAGAATTTTCTAAAATTAGACAGTGATAATGATTGCAGAACTCTGTAAACATACTAAAAATCCCTGAATCATTCACCTTCACATGATGAATGTATGGTATGTAAATTATATCTTAATAAATCTATTTATAATGTTTATTTATTTCTTTTGAGAGAGAGAGAGAGAGAGAGAGAGAGAGTGGGGGAGGGACAGAAAGAGAGAGAGGGACAGAGAATCCCAAAAAGGCTCCACGCTGTCAGTGCAGAGCCCGATGCAGGACTCAAACTCATGACTTGTGAGATAATGACCTGAGCTGAAACCAAGAGTCTGACACTCAACCGAATGAACCACCGAGGAGCCCCCAAGCTGTTTTCTAAAAAAGAAATACACTCAACCTAAAGGCCCAACAATAGGAGACTGGTAGGAAAAACAAAAAAAAACAAAAAAAAAAAAACGTGATACAACTGTCTGATAGGACACTCTGCAGTGATTTCCAATGAAATAAAATGTTGATATGAAAATATCTTAAGATTATTAAGCAGGCATAAAAGGAGTTAGAGAATTCAAAATAGAACAGATTCTACTCTAAGTGAATGTGGTGTGTGTGAGTGTGTGTGTCTGCGTAGGAGAATGGAAAGATCACCAAAATGCTACAAGTCCCAGCTGGGGCATCATGGATAAATTTTATCCTTTTTTTTTTTTTTTTTTTTGCAGAGGAGGGCTCTCGGAATTTTCTATTTCCAAACAGCAAACATATGTTAGTTGTACAATTTCTAAAAAAGAGTGATAAAGGGCTCCTGGGTGGCTCAGTCAGTTAAGCGTCTGACTCTGGATTTCGGCTCAGGTCATGATCTCACGGTTCCTGAGATCAAGCCCTACGTCAGGCTCTGTGCGGACAGCGTGGAGTCTGCTCTCTCCCTCTCTCTCTGCCCCTCCTCTGCTCATGCTGTTTCCCTCTCAAAATAAATAAACTTAAAAAAAAAAAAACTTTAAAGAGTGATTAAGTGGTCATCCATACCCCTCCAAGAGCTCACAATCTAGCAAAGAAGATGTACAATAATATAGCAAAGGGAGGCTAAGAGATTGGATGAGGGTAGAGTTAAGTTTCACTGCAGGGCTCCAGGGAGGTCTCTTGGAGGAGTTGGAGTTCCAAATATGGCTGGAAGAAGGATTTGGGGGGTAAACGAGAAAAATGGGCCAATGACATTTGGTTTTCCATGGGACAGAGGCAGAGAGGGAAAGGGCATTTATCATTAACTGTCCCCAAGGATCCTATGTCCTGTGATCCAGTCCTCTACTGGCTGCATAGGTCCAGAGAGCAATGATGCCTTCCATATCCCTACGACCATTGGTGAGTCTGTAGGTACAGTTGTCAAAACCAATAGCCAAGATTCGTCCAGGATTATCCCTGGCAGTGTTTGATAGCGTCTGGACCAGAGCTCCCTGGGACTGCCACACTGGAGGGTGGGAAGAGAGTCCCCCACCTTTCCAGCAAAATGGATGAAGAGAGGCAGGACATTGACCCTTAGTACCCTGCTCTTTCCCACCTTCCATCTTCTCTTGGTCCTTTTTCAATGCTGTTTCCTCTCAAGCTGGGGGGGTGCCCGTGGGCTGTCAACAGAAGTCAGAGGCTGTGAAATAAAGCCACCTTTAAGATCAACAGGAAGCAGGGAGATAAACCACGGGAAGAATGACTTGGGGAGGGCACGTATTGGGTTTGGTCTTATTGTTAGTGGTCTCGGTGGTGATGGTGGCGGGGAATTGAGGCCAGAAGCAGGAAGCCGGGTTTCCCAGCCTCAGCTTTTGATGGTTTCCGGGTCTGCTTGGCCCTGCAACGAAGGGACCGGCTCTGTGATGAACCAGCTCTTTTAAGTTGCCTTTGTCTTCGAGGGGGTGTTAATAGGTTCTTGTGAAACAGCTGCTCCTGTGAGGGGTCCCTCACAGTTCAAGAAATGCAGAGCAAGTTAACCAAGGTCTGGGCATCACCCTAAATCATAGGATTGGGAATGAACCCCGATGCACACACACAGAAAGTTCACGCACAGCCGGGGGAAAATTTCCAAAGGGACCCACGGTCTGCCTCAAGTTAAGAATCACTACTATGAGGGGCACCTGAGTATCTCAGTTGGTTGAGTATCTGACTCTTGATTTCGGGTCGGGTCATGATCTCACAATTGGTGAAATTGAGCCCCACATCTTGCTCTGTGCTGACAGCATGGAGCCTGCCTGGAATTCTCTTGCACTCTCTCTCTCTCTCTCTCTCTCTCTCTCTCTCTGTCTCTCTCTCTCTCTCTCTCTCTCTCAACACCTCCCTGACTTGCTTTCTTTCTTTCTAAATAAATATAAAAAAAAAAAAAAAAAAAGAATCGCTACTATAGAAAAAAGAGCACTGGACTAGGAGTCAAAAACAAAGTTTGAGTCTCAGCCTTGCAACTTACATGCTTTGTGATTTTAGGCAAGTTAGTTAATGTCTCTGGGCCTTAGTTTTCTCATCTGGAAATGATATGTAAATGAGCGATAGCACCTGAAAGCATCTACTCCTGATTCTTAGGTGGCAAGAAATATTTGCTGTATGTGAGCGTCTCCGGAGAGGGTGGGAGGGCATTCGGGTCAAACAAGGAACCCGTGCAATGCAGCAGGAAGTAATTGGGGCTTATAAACTGTGCAAAGACACTGCCACAAAGAACCACTTCTTTTTCCTCTATTTGTCCCTCTCCTGCCTCCGCCTTCCCCCCACCGGTATTTCACCCAGAACCACTCCATACACCCCACCAAGTGTCTTGCTCCTTTCTTATTGGTCTTTCTAGCTACCACGTGTATCGCCACGTGTCCTGACTCCTCCAGAATTCTGTGAGCTCCCCCAGGGTAGAGAAATGGCAGCATGGGGTCAAACAGACCTCGCCTGTTTCTACTGAGACTATTTCTACTGAGTAGAGAGATCTTGGATGACTCCATCCCTCTGAGCCTCGATGTTGTCATTGATAAGGAAGGAATAACTCAGAGTACCTTAGTTACTTCTGCTGACGGTGCTGCTCCAGATGCTGGAGTACAGAGGTGACGGAGACCCACTAAATCCCAGTCCACGTGGAGATCCTATTTTTGTGGAAGGAGATAATAGGGGCAAGCCACATGGCTCAGTTGGCCTCTCCCAAAGAACAAGGCCAAAGACCAGGTGCTAAATGAGAAGTGTCTCCAGAATGGAGGGAAGACGAGGGAGTAAGAAGAGGTCAGTGCTGCCTTTCCCCACCACTGGAAAACTCACCGAGAACATATATCAGATTCATAAAGAGTAAGAAGCGGGTGGGTCCCCACAGCTTGTATTCCAACACCCTGATTTTACAAAGGCAGGGACACAACCGGGTTAGATATGTATCTTACCTAGGGTCACAGAGCTGGTTTAAGACAGGGCAGAACCACACCCCATGTTTCCTGAGTCCAGTGTCGATGCATGAAGCTGGCTGGACAAACCTTCCGATGGGAAAGGGAAACCCCACATGTCTCCCTGGGATCCCCCCACCAGAGTAGAGCCACCAGATAGCCCCTAACACCACCTACAGCCGTGTCTGTGCCTTGACTATGCCAGCAGCTCCTCATCTAGGATTCTAGCCTACAAGCACGTGCTCAGGCATGCACGATTAGCCCCCGAAGCATCATTTAAAAAAAAATGCAGGGGCACCTGGGTGGCGCAGTCGGTTAAGCGTCCGACTTCAGCCAGGTCACGATCTCGCTGTCTGTGAGTTCGAGCCCCGCGTCAGGCTCTGGGCTGATGGCTCGGAGCCTGGAGCCTGTTTCCGATTCTGTGTCTCCCTCTCTCTCTGCCCCTCCCCAGTTCATGCTCTGTCTCTCTCTGTCCCAAAAATAAAAAAAAATAAAAAAAATAAAAAAAAATGCAGGTCAAGCCCTGCATTGGGCTCTGTGCTGACACCATGGTTCCTGCTTGGGATTCTCCCTCTCTCCCTCTCTCTCTGTCTCTCTGTCTCTCTCTCTCAAAATAAAAATAATAAAATAAAATAATAATAGTAATAAAATTATTTTAATTATTTTAATTATTATTTTAATAATAAAATAAAAAATAATAAAAAAAGAGAAGAAATTTCATTTTTTAGGAGAAAAAATGTTATTATATATCTCTGCGTTTCTTTTGTATCTAGAGAAACAAATGACATTTTCCAAGTAACGAAAGAAACCAGCAGGGCTGTTTCACAAATCTGAACACGGGGTCCTCAGCCAAGGTTGATCTGAACTGTAACAAGAGCTGGAAGTTCGGGGAGTAGGTGGCTCTTCTGTCCGCACAATGACTGGCGAGGTGCTTAACCCCTGTTCAGGAGTGGAGGGAAGGAGGTGACAAGGCCCCCATCTCCTTCCTGCCTTCAGGGAGATTAAAGAGCTAAAGGGACTTGAGGCTAAGCTTTGAACTCCTGGGACACTCAGCACCCTTCCACTGTCCCTGCATACATGTCAGGACAGAGGGATTTTCTCTGCCCTTCCAGAAAGTAGCCCTTCAGGAGCATAGGACTGTCTGAGGGCTCCCCCATCTGACTGAGAGTAAGAAGGCCTGGGTCTGGCCCTGCTCTGGCCCCCCTTCCATGTGGGGAAGCAGACAAGTAGGTGAACTGTCTTTTCCATCAGCATTCCCCTAACACCTGCCTCTCTGGCCTCACAGGGATAGGGTAAGGCTCACAAAGGAAAATATGAAGCAGCCAGGCCCTGACTGGTTTCTGGGGAGCACCAGTGTTGCCATAAGGGAATCGGTGGCTCTGTGGCCAAAATAGTCTGGAAAAGGCTGGATAAATAGACTGGTTCCTTCACAGCAGACCTTCTCAGAGCCTTGAACATCTAGATGCATTGTGACGTGTCAGGTGTGGCTATGGTATTTATCATTTCCCAAACTTGTCTGACCATAGGACCACTTTGGAGAAAAACATCTACTAAAAATCTGGAATAAAGGTGATCCATGGAACAACGGTTTGAGAAACACGCCAACTGGATGAATGTGGGGTAAACACAAAACATCATTCAAAGGCACAATGGTAGAGATAGTGATTGCAGCGTAAATTCCGTCATTAACACCTCCTGCTCGGTTTCCCTGGCCCTTCTCACCACGCTGGAGGTTTTTTAAACTGCGGATCATAAACCATTAGCGGTTAGTGAAATCAATTCAGCTGGTCACGACCAGCTTTAAAACGAATTTGGATAGAATGAAAAACGAGTGCACTGCATTCAGTACAGGTAGGTATTGTTTTCTGAAACATATATACACACAAGTCTGTGCTGGGTCGTGACAGAAAATGTATTTCTTACCGAGGGTTGTAGTCAGAAAGTTTGGAAAACGCTGCTGTGAGCCCTCCTTCCAGAAAGAAGGGCCACTACCAAGGGAAGGTTACCCTCGTCTTCCGACTGAGCCTGTGTGACTATCTGGTGAGGGCTTGGGGGACAGGGGCCTCTCCCTGGCCGGGTGGTTGCGGGATAGATTTTAGGATTAGCAGTGTCACCTTGCCGGACCCAGAGAACAACAGAGGCCCCCTTTGTTATTCACCGTGTTCCAGAAATGCAACTGATATTTCATTCTTTTTTCAAATGCTACTTTTCCTCTCCAACCAGAAAGCACCTTTCCACCTGGGAAAATAGGCTTGCGGAGGCTCTAGCTTCTTGGTTCACCTTAGACATTCAGGATGCAACTTAAAACACTAAGATTCATTTTGACCCCCTCTGCTGGATTTGTCTTTTTTTTTTTTTTTTAATGTTGTGCCTTGACTTAAGTCATTTCCTCATTTCTGGTTCTACATTCTGTGACAGGTGAGCATTGTTTAAAATGTTGGGGTGTTTCACATCAACCAATTAGAGAAAATATTCCGTGGATCTTTATTTATTCCTCAGTTAAGGGGCTGATGATCTGCTCCCTCTGTGCCTCTGTCTTCTCATCCGTCCAATGGGAGTAATGAAATCTGCCTCGGAGGGAAGTTACGGGGAATAAATAAGACCGTCTCTCTTAGACACTTGACCACAGTCCTGTCGCACAGGAAGAGCTCAATTAAGAAGGAATTTGGTTGCCATTCCTCCTACGGCGTCATAGAGTGTAATTCATCTGTTTACTTGAAACTTGAGGTGATCTGGTCCAGCCCTCTGTCTTTCAATGGACCTTTCAAGGTTTGTGAAAGAGGCCAGAGTATTCAGAAGTGGGTCCCAAACCTCCAGACTCCCCAGCTATCTTTCACCTCCTGTCTGCTGGAGAGAGAGTCTGGTGTCTTGAAGGATTCTTCTGTGCCTCGGGGAAGCTCTCAGGTCCTTCCGAAGGTGACCTCAACCTGCCCTCCCTGTAGGGTCTGCCCAGGACTTTCACTGAAAGTGAAACCCCCCTCATCCCTGGCAAACTGGTGGGTTAGTCACCCTACTGGTAGGTTCCCCGCCACTGTGGCCTCTCACTCGGAACCACCTCCCTCCCCCACACCCTCTTTCCTGCCCCCTGGGCTGTGCTCTGTGCTCCCACAGTCCCCTGGTTTCAATGTCCCAGGTTCATTGACATTTCTCGCTTGGCTTGTCTACCTTCTCAACTAGACTCTGGGTCCCTTGAGGCCAGGAACTATGTCTTGCCCTATCAAATTCAGTCTTGCATCCCCCAGCAGCTCGAAAAGCTCAGAGCAGAGACTCAGGAGAGGCTGGGTGAAGGCCGGTAAGTGGAGGCAGGGGAGAGGGGAAGGACAGGCCACTGCTCAGAATCAGGGAGGAGCAGGTGTAAAGAAGTTCTAGGGACTCCCTCTCCTTTCGTCCTGCTCAGGATCCAAGCCCAGGAGCCCTTGCCCTGTCCCTCTGGGATTCCACACCTGTGCCACTGCCCCAGGCACGAATAGAATTCACCGAGAGTCCTTCTCTTGATTACAACTGCGGGCTGGGCGGATAATGTGGACTCTGACCTTGGTCAGCCTTTGTCAATGGGCCTTTATTAAACTCCTGAGGCCTAAAAAGAATGAAATCTTGCCATTTGCAACAACGTGGATGGAACTAGAGGGTATTACGCTAAGTGAAATAAGTCAGTCCGAGAAAGACAAGTATCATATGATTTCACTCATATGTGGAATTTAAGAAACAAAACAGATGAACATAAGGAAAGGAAAAGAAAAATGAGATAACAACAGAGAGGCAGGCAAACCATAAGAGACTCTTAAATACAGAGAACAAACTGAGGGTTGCTGGAGGGGTGTTGGGTGGCTAGGCTAAATGGGGGAGGGGTATTGAGAATACTTACTGTGATGAGCACTGGGTGTTCTATATAAGTGATGGATCACTAAATTCTACTCCTGAAACACTTATTACACTATATGTTAACTAACTTGAATTTGAATAAAATTTAAAAGAAAAGAATATTAAAAAAAACCCACCTCAGACAAATTTAATCAGAATCCTTGGAGGTGGGTCCCAGCGATCTGCTCTTGAACAGGTGATTGTGATGTAAACAAAAATTGCAGACACCTGTGATCTAGTTACAGTATTTCCTCCACCTGCTGCACTCCCAGATACCCACCCCACCCCCACCCCACCCCGGACCGGACCCCTGGATCACATCTTACCAGAAAGGCAAATACAAGCCCAGTAACTTCAGGGCAAGGGACCAGGGAGGAGACAGAGCTGCCCAATGGCATGGTCATTCAGAAAGCGAAGCACAGCAGGACGTGACCTCTCCCCAGCCTTGGGGGAGACCCCAGAATCTAGAATCGGCAAAGGGGCAAAGGCAAGCTTCAGAGCAGCCTGGCCAAAGGCCCTAGGCCTTCACTCCTGTCTTCCAGTACATGGTCTTCCTGGAAGCATAAAGCCAAATCGTTGAGTTTTTTTTTAGGTGTTTTGGTTTTTTTTGAGAGAGAGACAGAGCATGAGGGAGGGAGGGGCAGAGAGAGAGAGGGAGACACAGAATCCAAAGCAGGCTCCAGGCTCCGAGCTGTCAGCACAGAGCCCCACGTGGGGCTCGAAATCACGAACAGTGAGATCATGACCTGAGCCAAAGTCAGACGCTTAACCGACGGAGCCACCCAGGCGCCCAAGTTTTGATTTTTTTTTTTAAATTGAACCTTAGGTATTGTTAACCGAGAGCCAGACCCCAAAAGAGGATTTCAGGAGAGCCCCAAATTCCCTGTATAGAGGGTTGGGGGCGGGCAAAGTCTGTACTTCTCTGGAATAAGGCAGTGTAGAATAATGGTTAATAGTGTAAACTTCAGAGTCAAACACTGAGATTGAAACTTGGTTATACCAGTTTACAGCCTTTGGCACAAGATACTCAACCTTTTCAAGGCTCTGTTTTCTCACCTGCTAAATGGGGATAATGATAATACCCTGTAGGGTTGTTGCCAGGACTAAATGGATCAGTACATGTAAAGCACACAGAGCAGGATTAGGTAAATAATGAATATCATTGATCATTAGCTGTTAGGACAAAATAATAGCTTTGGGCACATTGTCAACAAAAGTCAATAATACAAAATGAAGTTAAGAATCACTAGGGGTGCCTGGGTGGCTCAGTCGGTTGAGTGTCTGACTCTTGATTTTGGCTCAGGTCATGATCCCAGGGTCGTGGGATCAATCCCCACATGGGGCTTCGTGTCGGGTTCTGCACAGAGCATAGAGTCTGCTTGAGATTCATTCTCTCTCTCTTTCTCTCTCCCCCCCCTGCCCCCTCTGCTCTTCTCCCCCTCTCTCTCCCTCTCAAAAGAAAAAAATAAATAAATAAACACTGAAGTCCTCTGGGAGCTGGTTGGAGTGTGGCCTCACCATTGAGGAGATCTGAAGGCTCTGCTAGTCAATGTGGGGCTGGAGACAAGTAACCTCACTCCCTAATTGACTCCCTTATTAACTCTTCTGGCAAATGGCAGCAGTGGCCGTGCTCCTGGGACTTTCGTGAGGATGGCTTGAGAGGCCGCATGCAGGGACTCAGCACAGTGCCCGACACGGAAGAAGCATGGGCACTCCTGAAGGCTCCACAACCACTGCCACCGTTTGGGACCAGTGGGGGTTCCCTACAGCATCTCCTCTATCCTTTCTCCAAAAGCCACCTTCCATCCCCCCAAAGCAGTGGGGAAAATAGCCCATGGAAACCTCCTTCTGTCCGTCCATACTCTCTGATAAGGGATAACTTTTCTGCAAGGAAGGGCGGTAACAAAGACCAGCCTCCCTGCTGTTGGCCTCCGGGTGGAGAGGATCAGCCATTGCTTTCTTCACCTCATTTTGTCCCCTCCCACTCAGCGAATGTGGCTTCCCTCTACTGCCTCCTGCACCCCGCCCCCGGGCTCTTCCCAGCCCTGCTCCACACACATATCTCTGGAGCATCAGGGCAGCTCTGAAGACAGCTCAGGTGCCCTGGAGCCATCAGAAGGTGCCAGAAAGTCTGACACATCGATTCAGGAAAGACCTGCCCTAAAAATAGAATCACAGAATCTCAGGCCACACAGAAGTTGGGAACCCTGAGAGGACATCTGGTCCAGCCTCCTTTCAGGGAAGGACTCCCGTAAAGCCAGCTTCCACATTCCCAAACACAGGCTCTGGGGCCCTCCCCAGAGATTCAGCTGTGGTTCTGGGGTGAGGCCTGGTCCACTGGAGGTTGAGGAGCATCTCGGGTGACTCCTGTGATCAGGCAAGTGACAGCATCCCTTGCATACCTCTGGGAATGGGGAGCTCACCAATCCTTCTCAAGGGTGGGGGAGAGGATGCACTTAATGGTTAAGAGTGTGGACTTTGCAGCCAGATGTGGGCAGGAACCTCAGCTCTCCCACATGCTAACTCAGCCACATTCAACCAGTTACTTAACTCTGCTGAGCCTAATTTCTCATCTGTGGTGTCGGGACACTAATTAACTGCAGGGATCTACTCCCCAGGTGGTCAGGAGGTTTACTTTAGCCCATGGACAGGAGAGCGCGTGGCATCATGCTTGACCCCATCCTCAGGAAACCCCTGTGAGAAAATTAACGGCAACAACAAGAAAACAGTCTTCCGTGCTTTCCTAGCTTAGGCGGACGTGCGCCTGCCCGGGGAGTGTATCCAGGCCCTCTCCCTGCCGTCCCCAGTCCCACTCTCTAATCTCTTGTTTGGGATGGTTCTTCAGGCAGATGCCACTTTTTTTCCTTCCGGCTTTATTGAGGTACGATTGACAAATGTGAACTGTAGATATCGCAGGGGTACAGCTCGATGTTTTGATACACATGTGCACTGTGAAATGACAACCGCAATCAAGCCAATTAACGTATCCATCACCTCACACACTTCTCTCTGTGTGGGGGTGTGGTGAGACCTCCTGAGCTCTGCTCTCTTAGCACATTTCAAATACAGGATTCGGTATTATCAACTCTAATCGCCACGCTATACGTTAGGTCTCCAGAACATATGCATTTTATAGCTGAAAGTCTGTACCTTTTGACTAACCTCCCCCATCTCCTGTGCCTGCTCCAGCCCTGGTAACCACCAGCTTACTCTCTGTTACTAGGGGTTTGGCTTTTAAGATTCCACATGTCAGTGAGACCATGGACTCTTTGTCTTTGTCTGGCTTATTTCAATTTAGCATGATGTCCTCCAGATTCATCCATGTTGTCTCAAAAAGCAGGATTTCCTTCTTTTTGAAGGCTGACTAATATTCCATTCTGTATGTGTATGTGCTTATATACAAATAATATATATAATAACTATGTATATATAATATACATATGTATATATACATATATGCATTATATATATGTATAGATACATATATACATTGTATACATTATATATAATGTATACATTGTATACATTATATATATGTATCTATACATATATATACATTGTATATATGTATATATACATACATTGTATACCTTATATATGTATAGATACATATATACATTGTAGACATTATATATATGTATATATACATATATACATTATATATATACATTATATATGTGTATATATACACATATATATAAACTATATATATACACATATATATGTGTATATATGTGTATATATACACATTATATATATATAAACTATATATATGTGCATATATATATATATACACATATATATGTGTATATATATATATAATACATGCAGCCACAAAATACAACACATTTTCTTTATCTACTCTGTCTACGACTCTAGGGTTGTTTCCATATCTTGGCCACATCCCACAAGGTTCTTTTCTGCCCCTTGAATATGAGGATCCCCAGGCTGGGTGGCAACCTGAAGGGTTCAATCTGAGATCTTCCCTCAGACCTCCTGTGGTGCCACAAATCCCCAACACTTCACATCTTTACTTCTAAAAGGCCCCGTGAAAATGTTTGTGACTGAAAGGAGGAAACAGGGGACTTAGGGTCAGCCAACAGCCCATAAGAACACTTAGCTCAGAATAAGTTGCAGGAGGAGAGCAAGTTGCCAAGGGAAAGGCCCGGGACCTACGCTCTGAGTGGGATTAGCATCCAGGGGTCTACAGAGGCTGCCAAGCCAAGGTGGCTGGATCCCAAGTGGCCTCCTGGTGCTAAACATGTGTTCTCCCCTCCCCCACCCAGTCCAGCTCTCCCCGCCCCACCCATTAACATGTGCCCCATGATTTCTGGAGTAACTGCTTCCTCTTTTCCCAAGAGGGAGAGGACCCCTGAACACTTCGCACTGGCTGGTCATCGTCGGATGGAAGGCGTGATGGATTTTTCCTAACTCTGGGAGGAGCCCAGGATCTGCCCCTCGGTGGGTGGTCCAGAGCCCAGGCTCAGGAGCCAAATGGCCTTGGTACTGATCGTGCTTCACCACTTACTACGCTAAGCCTCAGTTTGTTCATCTGTAAAAAAGGAATAATAACGGGTATCCACCACACCGGGTTACTTTAAGAAATAAATAAGACAACTCATACAAAAGTGTCTAGCAAGCCTTTGCTCCTGTTACTAATAGAAGCCAAAGCTCTCCTGACCTGTATGGAGAATCGGACGAATGTGCTTTGCTTTGCGTCTCGTGGTTTGAGAATAGGCAGAGCTGGTCTGCCTATTTCCACAGGTGGGAAATATTTGGTCTAAAACACTTGGTCATTCTGAGTGGCAAAACATCACACAGTGTCCCCTAGAGCTGGCAGGCTGGCTGGGAAGACTGGACAAATAACTATGGACCAAAGGCTAGGGCTCGGCCACCAGTGTCCCCCCCCCCCCCCCCCCCCCCCCCGCAGAGCTCATGTGCAGCACCCAAGCAGTAACACCTCTATTACTGGAGGTTAACTGTTACTGGGGCTGTTGCTGGAGTGGCCCCCTGGAGACCTTTGTGACCCTGGGCTCTGTCCATGGCTGCTGCCCCAGGAAGGGGATGATCAGTCTCCACATCCTTTGCTCTGTGCTTGTGGTAGGACACTCTGGGGGCCCATGTGCGGCCCTGTTCCTGGGGTGGGATTTGGGCACGGCTTTGCGGCAGGAGAGGATTTCTGGTGACCTGTTAGCTTCCAGGGACATGAGGGGGTGTCTTTTCTCTTCCCAACAGCCTTGAGCCAGGGATTTGACACCACCCAGGGATGATTTTCCTTGTGTTTGCATTTACGCTATGGGAGGTTAAGCCTGATGTGTGGTCCTCCCGGGGCTTCCCCGAGAGGACCCCCGCCTTGCTGTCTTCCTCCCGGCCCATTTATTTTGTGACCACCCTGGGCTGCTGGGGCCACCAGTGGCCAAAAAGAAGATCTTTTAACTGCTAATAAAGAAGACATCCTCTATCCCACACTGCACTGAGGAGCAGTAAATTTTCTAACAGAGATGGGAGATCAGGAGTCAAAGCACGAAATCAGAAAGAGAAATACCCTGTTTCCCTGGGACTCACTGAAGTATTCCCAACTTTGGAATGGCCATGCTCGCCTCCTGTTGAGGTCTGAGAGTCGTAGCTCAAAAGCCTGGCGGGGCATAGGGGGTATCCTGTCTGGTGATGACAGGTCCTGGGAAGGCAAAGGGCCCTCTCAGAAGGCAGGATCCTCCTTTCTTTCAGGAAGGCGATTCTGCACATGAGATCTTTGTTGGCCCCTCCCTGCTCTGGGCTGGGGAGGAGATCTGTACCACACAGGGGGCCCAACCCTGCTTTCACGGGTGAGGAACCTGAGGGGAAGTGACTCACCCAAGATTACAGCCAAATGAATCCTAGGGGGAAATCACACCTCGTATTTCAGAGTTGGACAGAGCTGCGTCCAAGTTGTGCTGTCTGATCCTGGATATACAACCGATCTTCCTGAGATCCACATTCATCCACATAAAAAGAATACCTCCTTTTGCAACACTGTTGTGAAGATGAAATTACTGTTTTCCATGCTGGTCTGTGGTGGGTCATCAACTAATCATCCTGCGAGCCCTCCCCTCCCCCTCCCCCCACACAGAGTTATTAGTCATTCATTCCCTTCTCTGCCCGGTTCCCACAATACTCGTATTACTCCTTTTGGGGCACTTTCCATTATTTTATTATAATAATTTGTAATATTAGATGAAGATGTCTCTTCATCTCTGTGAGCACCGTTAGGGTTAGATCAAAGAGGATCAAACCCCCATTCCATTTCTTTTCTCATCCCAGCCTGAGTCCCTAAACTCACACACAAGCGCCCATGCACACACACACCCCCAATCCATTCTCAATCAGATGGCCGACATTGTACATCATTGGCCAATGGTGGCAGAGGTGGCATCAGTAAAGTTGGGTACAAAGCCCTTGGCTTTCTGGTGTTGACCTCTCCACTGGGGGAGGGGGACCCGCCCCCTCTTCCTCAGCATCCTGTGTTCTTCTGTTCTCTCTCCTCCCTCTCGTTTCCCCACTAAAATAGGAAAATGGCCCATAAGCCTTCAAGGAGCCAAACAGGGTGGTAAGGGCTGGGTTTGGTTTTAAACTTTTAAATAAATTGAAGTGTTTGAGCTGAGTGCTTCTCAAAGTGTGGTCCTAGGACCGCACTCATTAGCATCACATAGCAGGCTTGCTGACACACAGTTTGTGGTCTGAGTCAGAATCAGGTAGTGGGAACCTGGAATCTGCATATTTATGAATCCAAAGTACATCTCAGACTGAAGTTTGAGAACAGATGGATTGAGTCTCAGGCTCTACATTTTGGGGGACTAAACACAGGCTACAGAAAGAGTTAAGAGGGGATAGACGCACTGGCCTCCCTTTAATCCTCAGAAATGCCCCACAATGAACACACTGGTAATGAACTTGGCTTCTTTGAAGCAAATGGGATGTCCAGCTCACCTTTCTTCTTCCTCATCGTTACATAGTGTTTGCTGTTTATATTTAAAAACAAAACAAAACAAAAAACTTGAATGTAGCTTGAGGACCAGCCTTCTACATGATGCAGGTAAGTCACTGATGTGAACTCAAGGGCACCAAAGAGACCTCCCTGCCCTCCCAAACTCTCCCCCAACATGCTGGTCCCGTGTCTGAAATTCCATCATAGGTACTGCTAATGTTCTTTGAGTATGGCTTCGTGTTTTTGGGGTCCTCAGAAATGTTCCTAGGAGTGCCGGCTCAGCTGTGATCCATCGTTAAGCTACGCATAATGATGCCCACAGCTTTTCCTAACTCCCCCACTGCTGTGTACTGTTGGTGTTCTGCATAGTGTTCTGAAAGCCAGATGACGTGCCTGTCCCTCTCATGCTACTTTCTAGATTCTTCATTGTATAGTAAGCTAACATGACCAGAAAATTACAATCATGCCCATCTACCTTAAAACAACCATTTTTATTCTGTAATGCTTTTCTACAGTCACTATCACTGTGCACGTAAGACTTTCCACACATGTCACCAAGGCCTGCAAGCTGTTTCTAGGTTCTTCATTTACCTGATACTATTTCCTCTGCACATCTCTCCACGCATCCACTTAGACTTCACTATTATCCTTGTTGATGGTGAAGTAATGTCTCATTAGTTTGACAAAGCAAACTTTGCTTAACTGACCCCGTTTGGTCGGGCATGTGGGCAATTTCCAGATTTTAATCATTCTGAATCACACTGCTATAAATATCTTTATACAAATGGCTTTTTAACTTTTGACCAATTTCCTGGAGACAGCTTCCCAGAAGGGCATTTCCCAGGACCCTTTTGGATTTTGAGCTCCTGGAAATCAAGAACTGCACTTACTGTTTCCCTGACATTTTATATCTCCTATGCCTACTTTTCAACCCCCTGTCTCACCCAGGACAGAAATGTGTCCATCTGCATCTGCTGAGGGGTTTTCTGCATCTGCTGTCTGAAATTGCGGGGAAGAAAGAGAGTAGCCCTATCTTTCCTACTGTCCTTCTAGAAAGGAACTGATCATCTTTATTCAAGAAATACATGAATCCTTGAAGGACTCAATGGCTGGGACATTGTCCGATGGTGGTTGGGAGGCCACTTCCAGCAACTGCTGAAGGAAGGACCCTCAGTGCACTAGGCTGGCTGCCCACATGTCAGCCTCAGAGTTTAACTTGGTTAGTTCTCCTTGAGAACCGTTGTGGGTCCTTTTATTTCCTAGAAGTAAGTGATGAGGACAAGGAGAGGTTTTTCACCCCAGAAAAAAAGGCTCCTGGACTGAAAGAGCCCAAGACCCCAGCGTTGAGCAAAGGTGAGGTCTGAGTTATTTCTAGGAGATCAGGAACATTTCATTTTAAGCTATATGCATTCAATAAACAGATTATCAGGAATTAATTTCCCGTTAGTGGGACTCCTCATGGGTCATAAGTGCTGTAACAGCTCGCATATTGGGGACAACATGGGCCCTTGGAGTCCCAGCCTTGCCACTCACCCACTGTGTATCAAAAGATAAATCACTGACCTCAACAATTTTCTTGGAAGCTGTGCAGTGAGAACAGTGCTGGTCCTCAGAGGTTCTACAGAGTCACTGTGAGGTTCAACCATGTATGCATGAAAGTGCTTCATAAACACTAAGCAAATGGCATGGATTTCTGTTGTTTATTAGTATTTGGATTACTATCTTTGGCTAATTGGAGAATACTTCTCTTGTGCTTTTGAATGGGGCTATGACCTGTGTCTTTGCTTAGAGCATCAGGTAATTGAGTTTAACAGCTCAACCTAGTCAAGAAAAGTATTATTTCAATCATCATGTATTGAATGTTACTTTATGCATAAGACACTGAACTTCCTCAGGAAAGAGGAGAGTCTGGGTACCAGACTCTTCCCCATCCATTACTTTATCCATATTACATCCTGTATGATAGAAAGTATTATTCCCAAGTAATGGAACAGAAATGACTTGCAAAATGTCCTATCTCTATACATGCCAGGGCTGAGATTTGAACTTTGTTTGTCTCTCTCCAGGGCCTATCCCCTTGCCCCAATATCTTGCTCTCTACCTGTCCATGGGGTTTTTAGTCTAGATAATAATGGACCAAGGCATATAGATAGTAAGTATGGGAGGAAGGAGAAAGTACAATAATAGTTTGCTACATGCATCGGTTAGTTGTTGCTGCATAACAAACCACCCCAAAATTTAGTGGCTTAAAATAATAAGCATGTATTTAGCTCTTAAGTCTGTGGGTTGGCTAAGTGGTTCTTCTGGTCTATGATGGCCTCACTCATGCTCCTGTGGTTAGTTGTGGGTTGCCTGTGGGTTGACTCATTGATCATGGTTGGGCTTTCTCACATGTCTGGGGCCTCAGCTAGAACAATAGGGCTAACTCAGCTCTGCTTCATTTAGTCTCTTATCCAGTAGGCAAGCCTGGGCTTGTTCTAATGGCAGAGGCAGGATTCCAACAGGACAGAAGTAAGACTACTTGGGGCGTAGGCTCAAAAGTGGCCCACTGTCATTTCTGCTGGCCAAACAAAGAAAGAAGCTGGCTCTGTTTCAAGGAGTGGGAGAGTAGATTCTTATTCCTGATGGGAGCCCCTACAAAGCCACATTACAAAGGGCTAGATGCAGAGAGGACGTTAACTGAGGCCATCAATGCAATAAGTCTACGGTCCAATAGTTCTGTTCTACATATCTTATCTACATTTAGGTATGTAATCCTCATAACACCTGTATGAAATGGGAACTTCTGGTAGCCTTGCTTTACAGGTGGGGACATTGAAATACAAACGAATTCAGCAAATTTACCCAGAGTGGTACAGCTGCTAAGTGACAGAGGCAAGATGAGAACCCAGAACCCACTCTCTTAGCCATTCATGTCTCATAGTCGGGTGTGTTCACGGCACAGTCCTTCCCTGGGGAGGGACAGACACCAAAGCCATCAAGGGAGACTGGACAGGTGACACATCCCTCAATGCCTGATTGTGCAGCTCTAGCAGGTGGTCAGGTTGGCCAACTTACGTAACCAGGCTCTCCTGAGGAGGCGCTGAGGGAAGAGAGGTAAGCAGTCCTGGAGGGATAGCACAGCTCAGCCTGGAGCATCGACCCCCAGATCACTGAAAGTGCTTGTTTTGTTGCATTTGACTTTTTAGAAAGGTCCCCTGCCTGGGACTTCCCGTGTCTGGCTCCGTCTGCGAGCTGTTTGTCTGGGAAGAGCTGGGAAGCCCTTGGACCTCAGAGGCCCGGACTGCCACGTCAGCTCAGTATTGTCACAAAAATAGCCCTTCTCAGGGAAGGCAGGTACTTCCTCTGGCTGTGTTTCCACACACCCCCCCCCCCACCCTCCCACCCCGCCCCCTGCAGCCCCGCCTGGCCCTCAGAAGAAAAGAGACAAGAAGCACAAGCAATGGGGCCGGGGGTGAGGGGGCTTGATGGGGACTCAGCAGTGACAAAGGGAGGAAATGAATATGCAGTATTAGTAATTACACTGTACACATCCCAATTTGTATTTCAATATGTCATTTCCATAATAAAACTGCCAAAGCAGTAGCTAATGACACGGACTCATGTCAGGGAGTTGGCAGAGGAAGGGAGGACAGGGGCTTTCTTTTCCCTAATAACAAAATTGCCTTCAGTGAGAAACTCTTTCATGGCAGACGGCTGTTTCCAAGGTAGATGTATTCCAGGAGAAGAGGCTGCAACCCAAGCCTTCTATGGAAAAGGAGCCACGGTTGGCTGGCCAGCTGTTGGGAGCTCCTGGAGTGCCATAACCGTATGGAGTTGTATTCCAAGGAACAGAGGCAGTCTGTGGGACCCTCAGGCCAGAGAAGAACAAACTGAGATGGGCTTTGGGCTTTGGAAAGCCCATAAGATACAAATATGAGCTCGCAACAGCCTTGCGAATCTGACCATGTGGTCCAACACTCCCCAACCCACCCTATGGCTGAAAACCTCTGCACCATTGCACCTGCTGTTTCTTCCACGTGAAGTGCCCTTTCCCCTTCGCCTACCTGCTTGTTTGTTTGAATTCAGTGTATGGCCACCTCCCTAAAAGCCAGCCCCGACCACCAGTCCTCAACGTCAGATTCTTGTTCTGGAGGGATCTGCTCTCCCTCTTCCAGATTCAGACATCTGCAGCACTTGCCCAATCCATGCAATTGTCACTTCTCTTTCCCCCCTGTCCCCCTGGACTGTTAGCCCCTGGAGGGCAGAGAGCCCCAGGGGGGTTGAAGCAGGAGTTGCAGGGCCCTTCTGAGAAAGGAGTTGGGGAGCAATTGCCACAACTTTCTTTCTCCACCTCCCCTGATGGCCAGGTGAAACTTACCTGGCTTTGCCCCAAACTCATTTCCTCAGAGATGGGATAGAGTGTGATATTCAGGAAAAATAACAGAATAAGTGTCTGGGCATGAAAAAAATTAATAGTGCCCATAATTGTATGGTGCTTTCCCAATTACAGAGCTCTTTGTGGACGATTTCAACTGATTCTCTCATAACAACACTGTGAGGTAAGCAGGCATGTATTATAATTATTCTTGTTTCACAGAGAGGAAGCCAAGGCTACAAGAATAAGTGATCTATCCAAGGTCACAAAGGTGTGTGTGTGGAGCTAAGACCTGAGCCTGGGTCTTCAATTCCAGTTCCAGAGCTCTTCCCACCAATATGAAACGTGTCTGACGTGGTTTCATAAAGTAAACTGGTCATCCAGCTCTGATGTTATCATAGCATTGGAACCAGAGGGCTCCAGTTACCGTTAGCTCATATTTTTTTGAAGAAACCAATACAAAAAGATTTGAAATAATATCTATAAGAAGAACTTGCTTTTTCTCAACTCGATATTGGGTCAATGCTCTTTAGAAATACCCTCTCCTGAATTTGTTATCTTAGAGCCAGAAGTTTTGGCCAGAATAAAAGAAAACAAAGGAGGTTCTCTAGCTGAGAGTCTCCTCAAACACTAGCTTTTTAAGTGAAAGAATTACATAATCTTCGTTCAATCTTTAATCCCTCAAGATCTCCCTTTTCATCCATTGTCTTGTCCCCTCCAAGCAAAATCACACCGAAGCCCTCTATTTTATTATAAAAGATAAAGCAAAATCAACCAATAAACAAATAAGAAACATGTCCCTTCCACTCCATTTTCCTTTTCTGTTCTGCCCTAGACTTCTAGAAAGGTCTTTCTCCAGGTCTCCACATCTTTCTCAAGTCCACTTGTCTGCTCCATCTGCAAAACCACCTGCTTCATTTGAACCTCTTCTTCTCCATCCTGGACTATCAGCCTCTGGAGGGGTTTCCCATCTTTAGGCTCTCTCTGATGCTCACAAGATAAGACACCCCCAGCCCCCATGTTACAAACAGTCCCTACCCATGACTCAACCAGGTCCAAGTTTCTAACATGGTTTAATTAACAGGCCTGCAGTGGGCAGAAAAAGGGCTACATCCTAAAATGTCTGTCCCCTAATCCTTGGGACCTGTGAATAAATTGCCTCTACATCTACTTTGCAGATGTGACTAAGCTAGGGATCTTGAGCTAGGGGGATTACCCTGGATTATCTAAGTGGGCCCAATATAACCTCAAGGGTCCTTATAAGTGAAAAGGGGAGGCAAGAGAAAGAAAGATAGGTTTGAAGACAGTACATTGCTGGCTTTGAAGATGGAGAAAAGGGACTACAGATAGACCAAGAAATGCAGGCAGACTCTAGAAGCTGGAAGAGGCAAGAAAAAGGATTTTCCCCTAAAGTCTCTAGAAGGAACATAGCCCTTTGGGTACCTTGGTTTTAGCCTGGTAAGGTCTTTTCTGACCTCCATAAATAGAAGATGATAATTTTCATTGTTTTAAGCACTAAGTTTGTAGTAATTTGTTACAACTGCAATAGGAAACTAATACAAGGCCTTTCACCATTTTTCCCTGACTTACCCTTGCCAAGCTCGTCTCCTGGTGACTCCCTCTTCCTGCCCCACCAGCCTCTCAGCCCTTCAGTCACTCAGACTGCCCTTAAGTACACCATTCTCTTTCACATCTTTGTGCCTTTGCAAAGCCTGTTCCCTCTGACTCAATGCTCTTCCCCTTTTGGCTGCCTCTGAATTCCTCTTGGTTCTTCAAGACTGATCTCAAGGGTCATTTCTATGGGAAGCTGTTTCTGCCCCTTTAGCTGATCTAGCTGTCTCAGCCACTATGTGTCTGTCTTTATTTGAGCCCCTGAGATAGACTCTATGCATTTTTTTGTCCATTTTTTTTTTATTGATGAATCCTTTATGCCTATTGTAGACACTCAACAAATATATGTTGAATGGCTGTGTCTTTCTTTCCTAATCGAATAGAGGATCCTGGCACCTAAACTTTTCCTACTTTGTGTATTAAGCATCTAGCCCAATGCCTGGCCCCTGGTAACTCCTCAAATATATTCTTGATTGATTGATAGCAGTAAACCATGGCTTGAAAACAGATTGCTCTGAAGTCTCATCGGGTTTCAGAAAAGTAAAACTTAGATTTCTGCCCTACTTCCTGGGAAAAATGGCATCCCCCAGGCCGGGGCAGTACTCAGAGCAGCTTGCTCAACACCCCATCACCTGTTCCAACTGATGGTGCACTTACCACGTGTCTGTTGCTTCCACACACGTTGCCCCATAGTTTCTGCAGAATGACCCTGAGTGGTGCATGTGATTACCACCACCCACCTGCCCTTTGCCTATAAGGCAACTAGGAAGTCAGCCTTAGAGGCGGGAATCCAATCCACGTATCCTTATGCCAAAGCCAGGATTCTTTCCACCCAGTCTTACTGCTTTGGGGCTGATTGGCACTCGCGGGGACAGTTATCTCTCTCCCTCAAAGCTTTGCCCCCTGACAATTTACATGGGTATAGGAGAGGGAGGGAAGAAGATGGTGAGAGGCTGTATTTAAGTCACAGACCGTATTGAAAGATATGCTTGCCTGTGCCCAGAATATATCCAGAAGGATACACAGGAAACCAGGGTGGTGGTTGTCCAGGAGTGGGAAAGAGATACCCTTTGTTTATTGGGTCACTATGTGTCAGACACTGTTTAAGGCACTGGGGATACACCAGTGGATGAAACAGGCACAATATATACCCCTTTGTACTGTTTGGCACTTTCTGTGTATATACTCTCCTTAAAAAAAAAAAAAAAAAAAAAAAAAAAAAAAAATCTAATAAATAGACGGGGGGAAAATCACATTCATACTATGAATACTATTTACTTATTCAAAAGAATACCCCAGTACATTGCTGCGTGGAAAAGAGTCACAATTTATACCATATTATTTTTTGTGCATAAACAGGTATACATCTACAAAATTCCATATGTTTATGTTTGCAAAGACGAATGCAAATATATGAGGAAAAACCTGGTAGGATTGTGGGGAGTGATCTGAGGAGGTGTGGTAAGATGAACGAGAACTGTACTTTTTACACCACTTATTTCTGTATCGTTTCAAATGTGTTTGTGTGTAAACACATATAACTTTCAGGTTAAAAAAAGACTCCGAGACCCTGGGCCATAGCTGGTCTAGAACACGAATCCTGGTGAAAGAGCTCCATCCACCCTTGAAGGCTGCTTCAGCTCCAGGTTTGGACTGGCCATCGCAAATCAAGTCAGGGCTGAAAAGCTCTCCCCCCTCTTTTCTGGAAATAAAGAAAGCCGGCTGGCTTTGAAAACTGATAATGCTGTACCTGAAGATAAGGCCAGAGCCCTCAGGAAGCCTGGAGGGGGTGGGAGGGCCCTGGGCGCTGCAAGAACCACATTGTTGATGGTGTCACCCAGGCCCCTGCTCCAGGAAACAACAATGAAAAGATATTGGCAACTTTGACATAGAGGAAATTGCTTTCTTCGGTAGAAAAGAAGAGTTCTGTTTTGAGGACAAAAAGCCACTTGCCCTGACAAAATGCTTAATTAGGAGATAAGCCAGGGAGCAGTGGGAGGGGTGTTGTTTGCCAGGGGTCCTGGGGAGTGAGAACACAGATGCTGTCCTGGCACCCCACTGTCACCGCTGATCAGGGCTTTGCTGGCCGCTGGAGAAGCGGTGTGTGAGCAATTATGGTCAAGGTTCTCCTGGCCCTGGGACAAGCCATCAAATCTGTTTTAGGACCTCAGTTTACTCATCTGTAAACTAGTGACTGTGATCAGCGAGACTGCACTTCCAGTGAAGACACCGAGTTTATCTGCTCAGTGGCTTGTGGCTCAGGCCACTGGGATTATTGCACAGGCAGTTCCACTCAGTGCCTAGAGCTTGGGCTCTGGAGCCCTGAGGCTCTGGGGGCAGACCACCTACGTCAGACTCCTGTGTCTTACCAGCTGTTCCCACACTTACCAGCTGTGGGCACTTGGGTGATCTCTCGACCTCTACGTGCCTTAGTTTACTTACCAGTAAGTTGAGGGTAAGACTGGGACTTAAACATCATAGAATTGTTGCTAAGACTCAATGAGCTAATACCTGTTAAGCAATCTGTGCCTGGCCCGTGGTGGGCAGCGTGTGGTGCATATTAGGGGCCATTAACGGTGCAACGGTAATAAACACAAGGTAAGTGTATCCTGAGGGCTCAAAGTCCCTTTCTCACCATTCTCTGGTTGTCCAATCCTGTGAGCTTGGAAGACATATGGAACAGGACACCTCTTCTTCCTGCCGTCCAGTGAGATCAAACGGGGGGGGGGGGGGGGGGACTTGGCCTCCACATCCCCAGCTGCCCTGCTGGAGAGGGAGACCCGAGACCTCTGTTTCCCTGGTTTCAGGATCAACATTTTCTCTAGATGTGGCTCTAAGGCGGCCCAGCCAAGGAGGCAATGATGTGGAATGTGTGCCCACTTGCTGTGCTGCCTTGAAAAGTCCTCAAGAGAGTGAAGATGGCAAGTGTGGGGCCTCCTGCATGGGACTTAAAACCGGACATGACCTAGAATCGGGTGCTATGGCCGACTGAAGTTGGCGAAACTGGACGTCTGAGAAGGGATATGTGTCCGTCCTGGTGGGTGGGTGCCTTGAGGGACTTGGGCTTGGCTGTTTTTCATGGAATCACTCCTTCCCAAAAGGGGTAGGGAGAGGGGTGTTCCTGGCAAGCCACCCTCCAGTGTGGTGAGCAGTAGTTGGGGACACCCCAAAATACCTCCTCTGATCTCTGATTGCCAGCTGCAGATGTTACAAAGGTGTGGCCCATTATAGAGGGCACACTACCCACACCACCCTCCTCAGACACCACGTTTAGAGTATAAATTGCCACAGGAAGGGTCCAGACATGTGTCATCAGCCTAAACTCCTTTTGCATCACTTAAGAGCCAATGAGGAATTAGGTGGCAGCTTCTTGAAAATTAGAATGGCACCCAAGTGATGGGGACACTGTGTGTGTTGGAGAGAGGGGGCAGGACGTCTTTAGACACAGCTAGCTAGTGGGAGCAGACTAAGTGCAGGACAATTTGACAAAAGCTTTTTATAACCTTAAAAATGTGCAAACGTATACCCAGCTATTCCCTTCCAGGAATGTATCCTAAGGAAATAATTAAGGACTTGGAGCAAAGATTTTGCTACCGGATGTTTACTGTAACATTGTTTACAGCAGCAAAAAATATTTGGAAACAATTTAAATGTCTACCATTGGGAGGCTGGTTAAATAAATGATGGTACAGTCATACAATAGAATACTGTGCAGTCATTAAAATATTGTAAGAGCATATTTATTGACCTGGAAAGATGTTCATGATTCATTATTGAGTGAAAAAAAAAAAAGAAGTTACAAAACAGCCTGTACAGAATGACCTCATTTTTTGGTTAAAAAATACATATAAATATAAATATATAAAAATATATTCATATATATAATATAACTAGGGAGAACTTTTTTTTTTCTTTCTTTTTTTTAGGGAAGACTGCTAAAGGCACATGTAATACAGGGCCTTATACAGAATGTTTCTGGATTATGGTAATAAAGCTCTTCACTTAACATTTTTGACTTTACCCTGGAGGGGTAGGTGGTACAAATTAGGGGCCTGAAGTGGGAAAAGTAGGTGTGTTTGTGTGTATATATCCACCAAAATGTTATTAGTAGCAGCTGGGACTTGGGTAAATTTTTATTATCCTATTTTTTCTTCTCTGTATTTCTGTGATGATTATTTACTTATTTTTTAAAAAAATTAAGCTATTAAAAAAAAAATACTAAAGGAAATCCAAGCTAGATGGCTGGAGGACCAGGAGAGCTGGAGGTGGAGGGGAGGGGGCTGAGAGAACAAAAAGGCAATCTCCATTTGCTTCAGCCTCTCATCCAGTCTTTCAGGGACAATGTCCATGACCTTACCTGGGACACGTGTCACCACACCAGGCCCTGTTTTCTTTCTTTTTTTTTTTAATTTTTTTTTAAATGTTTATTTATTTTTGAGACAGAGAGAGACAGAGCATGAATGAGGGAGGGTCAGAGAGAGAGGGAGACACAGAATCTGAAACAGGCTCCAGTCTCTGAGCTGTCAGCACAGAGCCCGACACGGGGCTCGAACTCATGGACTGTAAGATCATGACCTGGGCCAAAGTCAGCCACTTAATCGACTGAGCCACCCAGGCGCCCCGGCCAGGCCCTGTTTTCTGCAGTCATGTCTCCTTAGACACAATCCTGTGGACTCATGCTAGATTACACATCCGGGCAGACTCTGGGTCTCCTTGGCCTGACTCTGCCATGTGGCTACCTCAGCCTTGGAAAGGAGAAAAAATGAAACCAAAACTGCTGGGTGCAGGCGAGCTCTCCCAGGACACATGAAACAGAGAATTCCAACCCAAGGACCAGGATAACAATCAGAAAAGAGAGCTTCCTGCCTGGTAATATCTTGCAAGCACACATGTGTTTATATATGCATACAGTGAGTCTTTTGTCCCAGCTTTTCTGAGATAGAATTGATCTGTAACATTGTACAGATTTAAGGTATACAGTGTGATGATTTGATATCCATATATATTGTGAAATCGTTGTCAGAAGAAAGTTAACACACCATCACGTCACAGTTGCCTTTGTGTGTGTGTTGTGAGTACTTCTAAGATCTATTCTTTTGGCAACTTTCAAGTACACAACACAGTATTGTTAACTGTAGTCACCCTCCTCTACGTGAGATCCCCAGAACTTCGTACCTGGAGATTTGTACTCTTTGACCACCTTCACCCATCTCTCCCACCACCCAACCCCCACCCCGGCAACCACCAATCTACTCTTTGTTTCTATGGGTTCAGTTTTCATTGTTGTTGTTGTTGTTGTTGTTGTTGTTGTCTGGATCCCCCATATAAGTGAGATAATAGAATATTTGTCTTTCTCTGTCTCACTGATTTCACTTAACATAACACCCTCGAGTTAAGTTTCATCCATGTTGGTAGTTTCAGCCACAGATGGCAGGATTTCTTTCCTTTTAATGGCTAAATACTATTCTATTATCTACGTGGATATATACCATGCTTTCTTGATCCACTCATCTGTGGATGGACACTTAGGCTGTTTCCGTGTTTTGGCTATTGTAAATAACGCTGCAGCGAGCATGGAGGTGCAGATATCCTTGAGCTAGTGCTGTCATTTCCTTCTGACATGTACCCAGAAGTGAGACTGCTGGATCATGTGTATGATAGTCCAAATTTTAATTTCTTGGGGAAACTTCATACTATTTTTTATAGTGGCTGCATCCATTTCCTGTCTCACCAACTGTGCACAAAGCTTCCCTTTTCTGCATGTCCTCACTGGCACTTGTCATCTTTCTGATAAACCATTTTAACAGGTGTCAGGTGATAACTCATCATGGTTTTTGACTTGCATTTCTCCTATGATTGGTGATGTTGAGCATCTTTACGTGTACCTGTTGGCCGTCTGCATATCTTCTTTGGAAAAATGTCTATTTACGTTCTTTCTCCATTTTTAATTGGATTATTTGAGGGGGGTTGCTATTAATTTGTCTGAGTTCCTCATATTTAAAAAATTTTTTTAATGTTTTTATTTATTTTTGAGAGAGAGAGAGAGAGAGAGAGAGAAACAAAGCATGAATGGGGGAGGAACAGAGAGAGAGGGAGACACAGAATCCTAAGCAGGCTCCAGGCTCTGAGCTGTCAGCACAGAGCCTGACACAGGGCTTGAACTCATGAACTGTGAGATCATGACCTGAGCCAAAGTCAGACGCTCAACTGACTGAGCCACCCAGGTGCCCCCTCATATATTTTAGATATTAGCCCCTTATCATACATATGACCTGCAAATGTCTTCTCCCATTCCACGGATTGCTTTCTCATTTTGTTGATTTTTTTTCCTTTGCTGAGCAGAAGCTTTTTAATTTGACAAGTTCTACTTGTTTATTGTTGCTTTTGTTGCCTGTGCTATCAGTGCCATGTGCAAAAGACCATTGCCAAGACAAGAGTCAATGAGCTTTCTCCTTACGTTTTTTCTAAGAGTTTTACAGTTTCAGCTCTTACACTTAAGTCTTTAATCTATTTCAAGTTAATTTTTGTGAGTGGTGTGAGATTGGGTTTATACAAAGTCTTGAAATCAAGCAGATTGAGTCCTTTCATTTTATTCTTCTTTTCCAAAATTGTTTTAGCTATTTTAATTCATTTTCTTTTCCACATAAACTTTAGAACAATCTTGTTTATATCTGCCTTTTCCCCTGCTTTCAAGATTTCTTTGTCTTTAATTTTTAGACATTGTATTACAATGTGTCTTGTCATAGATTTGTTTGGATTTATCTTGTCTGGTATTCCCTCGCCTTCTTAAAACTAGAGTTTACAGGTGCCCAGGTGGCTCAGTCAGTTCAGCATCTGGCTCTTGATTTTGGCTCAGGTCATGATCCCAGGGTCATGGGATCAAGCTCCGTGTCGGGCTTTGCACTGACTGCACAGAGCCTGCTTGGGATCCCTGCACTCATTCTCTCTCTCTCTCTTTCTCCCTCTCTCTCTGTCAAAAACAAAAACAAAAACAAAACAGGGGTTTTTTTGTAGTTATGTCTCAGCAAATTTCAGAAGTTCTCAATCATTATTTTTTCAAGTATTTTTTCAGTCTTTTTTCCCTCTCCTTCTGGGACTCCGGTGAGATGAACATTAGATGTATTGCTATAGTCCTATGTGTTCTTGAGGAGCTGTTTTTGGTTTTTCAGTCTTTTTTCTCTCAATTGTTCAGACTGGGTAATTTCTATTGTTCTGCCTTCAGTCCATGTATTATTTCTTCTGTCCCCTCCATTCTGCTGTAAAGCCCATCCACTAAGTTTTTTATTTTGATTATTGTACTTTTCAGTTCTAAATCTTCCATTTGGTTTTTCTTTAGATCTTTCATTTCTTTGCTGAGACTTTCTGTTTTTTCATTTGTTTCAGACATGTTTGTAATTGTTGACGGAAACATATTTCCATCATATCTAGGTGTTGGCATTCATTGCCTTTTTTCATTTGATTTGAGATCTTCCTGTTTCTCGAAATGATTTTCTACTGAAACCTGGACACTTTCATATTACATTATAAGACTCTGCACCTTATTTAAACCATCTGTTTCATGTGGCTTCCAGTGACTATGGCAGGAGAAGAGAGGTGCTGCCTTGTTACTGGTAGGTAGAGATAGACTCCAGGTATCCCTCTTAGCCTCCACTGGCACCTGAGGAGAAGGGCACATTGTCAAGCTGTGCAAGGGTGAGCGTTCCCTATGTGGTCTGCACTAAGACTGCAGGGCCTTCATTAACGCCCATAGGGATGACGTCCCTAGCTCCATACTCTGCCTTCTCTGACATCACTCTGGAAGTGGGTATCGGGGAGCCTTGTTACAACATGGCTGGAGTAAAAGTTTATTCTCCCCATTTGGCCTTTACTTGTGTGGGTGTGGGTGGGTTACAGTTTTACTGTGGTATTTGGCTGAAGCAGAGTGGTTATTACCTAAAAGTTTTTTGTCTTGCCAGGATGCCCTTTTCCTGGTCCTTTGGTTCCAGAGAACAGACTTTTGTTTGGCCTTTTTCTGTGTGCACCTGGTGTTCCAGGTTGCTGCCTTCTTTAGCTCCAAAACTAAGGTAAATAAAGTAAAACTAAAGCCCAGAGAGCTCACCACGGTGTTGTTCCTTGAATCCTGAGATGCCTAGCCATTGTGCCTTTCTCTCTCCTCCTCTAAGAGTTGTTTTATGTTTGTTTTATATATAATGTTCAAGGTTCTTTGTTGTGCTTAGTAGAAAGAATAAAGTATGTCTACCCCATCTTCCTAGAAGTGGAAGTTCTTTCCCCCACCCCAAGTTTTTACTTGTACCTCTTAACCAAAGCAAAAACCCATTGAAATTTCAGTGTCATGCTAACTTTTGGCTTAACTCACCAGCATTTTTAGGTGATCAGAATCCTTTGCTAATGGAATACCTCTGTGACATATTTTGGGCCCATCTTTCCAGAGAGATAATTGTGCCTAAACCATGTAAGGATCCTCTCTAGGTAAATCTGTTATCACAGTAATATTAACCCTATCAAAGGGTGTTAAATCTTGATAGTTCAAAGAGGGGGGAAGTGGAGATAGTTTTACATCCAAGATGGATGTCCTAAAACCCCCAACATGACTAGCTGTTGGGTCTTGCTTTACCATGCAAAAACTCTGGTGGCTGACAATGTGCCCCCCTCCAAATTAATTACCTGCAACCTCCTTCCCCGAACATTTTGGGTTTGATTTCTGAGAGATATTGACCAAATTTCCATTTTCTTTCTTTCTGCACAGCAAGTTACCAAAACCAAATTAGGAACAAATCTCTGAATATTATTAATAAAGGAGGAGTTTCCTTTGAACTAGAGTCTTTTTAACTGTGTTTCCCAGAGATTTCCTGTGCAGCTTCAAAAGGAGTTCATGACCACTTTGATTACGACTTTATTTCAATCCCTAATGGAAAGGGGCACATTCTCAGAATATCCATCAGTATGAGTGTTACCCAGTTATGTCCCCTTGTAAAAAAACAGCACAGCCCTTTCTTGGGATCCACACTAATAAAATGATTTTCTTCATTGGAGGTGACAGTCAGCTCTTTCTCCAGCTCTGAGCCCTAAGTGTGGCGGGAAAACTTCTGAAAACCAAAGAAGATTTTTCTATTGCTACTTGGTTTGCTCTTAGGTCCACCCTCATAATGAACACACATGGACAAAATGCTGTCTGTTGCAACTAGATTCTTTTATTGCACTGTTATTTCAGTCATTTAGGGGTTTGGAGGAAGATGGGGGGCACAATATGGCTAATGGAGACAGATGGTCAATGCAATTATCACTTGAAAAACAGGTTTGTCCTTCAAAAATGGCAACAGCGGTGGACTCTCAATGGCAGGTGAAATTTGGAAAAGGATTAAGAAAGGATTACCTTAGAGAAAAAGAACAGGTGTATCCAGGGTGTTCCAGTTTGGGGGTGGGAACCTTCAGCTTTTGAATGACACCCTCAAAATGGCCCCTTCACATTTCAATTGCATTTGGCATTGCAATGGTCAGTGTTGGTTACCTTAAATAAGGAAAAAAGATAAAGTGAAAGCAAAAGTTTCCTTCCATTCTTTGAAGGGAAAACATAACTTAAAGGGGAGGGTATGTTGCACTTTTTAGCAAAACAGAAGAGTATACTTACCTGAAGGGAAGATAGGAAACCCAAAAGTCTCAAAGCTCTCCACTCTGCATGAACACTGATGTTCCACTTTATAGCCCTGGGAATAGGTGGAAAAAGAATCAATTCTCTGGGGAGAGTGTCTGTGGAGTCAAGGCTGGAATTTCTACATGTGAGCTGATCACAGAGTATTATGAATAGAAGTGACCGTCTGCCCTATATCCATTTTATAGGTAAAGAAATTTAGCCCAGAGAAGTGGCAATGATCTGCCTAAGATCATGACCGGTTAGTGACAGAGTCACAACTGGAATTTAGTCCATTTCCTTTGTACTATGAGTCATCCTACTTTACAAGACTTGGTCAAGGGCTCAAAGACAGAAAGGTGAGAACAAGGAGGTCTGAGCCCACGTTCTGTCCAATGGAGGGACTCTTTGGGGGGGGCTCCAGGTTGTACTGCTGCCCCACCCATGTTGTCTATTTTACTGCCAAGCCTTGGGAGAGGAAGATCTGCAGGGGGGATCTGGGAAAGGTAGCAGCGATGAAATAATAATAACAGCTACTTATTGGATGTGTCGTCCATGCTAGGCACCGTGCTAAGCTCTTTACAGGCATTAATCCATTGGATCCTCGTAATAACCTTGTGAAGTGAGTATTCCAGAGATTCTAATTTAATCGCACTTCATCTCCCAAATTAAAGTTGCCAGATAAATACAGGATGATCATTTAAATTTGAATATCAGATGAACAACAAAAAATTTTTAGCCTAAGTACGTCCCAAATATTACAAGGGTCATACTTATACTAAAACATTATTCCTTGTTTACCTGAAATTCAAATTTAACTGGGCGTCTTGCATTTTCATTTGATAAATCTGGTGATCCCATCCCTAAGGGCACAGGCTGAGACCCTCTGTCGTATGTGACCAACGGTCTTTCCAAATGCACTACATGTTGTTCCCAGCTTCACAACCTTTGGCCAAGGCAGCAGATACATGTGGTTTCTCAGCACCTTCTGTGTGTCCTCTCAGACAGCCGTGGAGTTAGTTGTGTAAAAGGAAGGACAGACCATGAGAGGCACCTGGTGTCAATGGTAGATTGGTGATGTCTGATAAATGACACGGAAGGTACTTTTCTATTTTCTGAGTTGGTCCTGCGTGCTGAGCTCCAGTTTTCAAACAGTGTCTACTGAACAGGTTTTCTGGGCATGGCATTTGTTAGGCCCTGCTGGAGACACCACGGAGGCTCTGGAAGAACTCACAGCCTGGGAAGGGAGGACCCAAGTTTCCTCTATTGGAGAAATTTTCAGTCTGTAATCGAATAAGGAATTGGAACAAGCACCCTTGTAATGCACGTAAACCCAATTAGCAAGACCGCATAAACTCATACCCGCCAAACGTGCGGCTGGACCGAACTGAATGAAGGTAAGCGGGTTATGAACAGGAGGAAGGGATGTTCCGCTGTGCCAGGCTGGAGGCCTTGGAGTGCCCAGCTCTGCCACTTGCTAGCTGCGCCATCTGGGGCAAGGCACTTATTTTTCCCCAGTCTCCATGTCTTCACCTGTCACATGGGGGTGAGAATAATAGCTCATGGAATGACTGCGAAGCTGAAATAAAATTGTGGTTGGAGAATGGGGCCTGGAATGTTACAAGCATTCTATGAATACTAGCTCTTGTGCCTACCATGTCTCTAAGATACTCTGGGACTACATCACACGTTTTATAATAAACTCAAAAGCCCTCATGCCCAAAGGATGTAAAATTAAAACTAATGGGATGAGAAAACATTTCCCTTAACATCAATTCAGCCTAAGAATTGATAGAGCCCAGTTCTTCCAAGGCTTTAAAAAGTACATAGGAAATGCCTGGGTAGCTCGGTCAGTGAAACGTCCGACTTCACCTCAGGTCATGATCTCCAGTGTCGTGGGTTTGAGCCCCACGTCAGGCTCTGTGCAGACAGCTGGAAGCCCTTCTTCAGATTTTGTGTCTCCCTCTCTCTCTGCCCCTCCCCCACTCACGTTCTGTCTCTCTCTCCCTCTCTCAAAAATAAAATAAATATTAAAAAAAATTTTTTTAAGGACACAGGAAATGCAGACCAATTTCCCAATTCCAGCTTTTCTGCTGGGGATATTCTACTCAATTCAACTTTAACAATGATGCAATTAAGTATCAAAAGTCTAAGACAGATTCTGGCAACTGTATACCAACATGTCATTCTCCTGTGCTGGCCTGTCTGGGATGGGTGTTTTTAGGGTGTAGTTATATGGAAATAGCCTCTGATTACATTTCTGACTTTTCCAGGTAGGTTATAATTTTAGACAGCTGTTTTGACGTGACTCTTTGGCAGGCCACACATATCTGCGAGAGCTTCAGAACTCTGAAATAGGATGACATAAAATTAAAAAAAAATTAACTCTTCTGAGACATAATGCAGTATTTCTTACTATGTGGAAACATGCAAAGGTTCATTTGTATGCAAACAAAAATGAATGTCCAATGTAAGCAAGAAGCTAGAGAAAGGGAGATATGAAGGTAAACCCTTCCTCACTCTCATTTATGACTGTTTCTTTGACGTGTAAGAGGATATAATAGTCTCTCTGTATGAATCCCATATTCTGGCTCCAACTTAAGGTTTACATTTCATTTTCTGAAAGACACAGGAGTAAAGAGGCCTGTCTCTGCGTGCACGTATGTGACTATACGTATATCTGTATATGTACGACTGGTCCTATGTCTTCTATATTTATACCTGGGGTAAGAGATGAGTCCCGTGTGGGTAGAGGTTTTGGCCCTTTCCTCACTGCTGAGTCCCTATAACCAGAACAAGCCTGACATATGGAAGACTATGTCTTCTGATGGAATGAATTAATCTGCATGTTAAGTATGTGCTCATATATCCATTATCCCTGATAAATGTACCCACTCCTTTGCTCATCAACCTTTCACCCATGAGAACTGAGTTCTGGAGCAGGAGAGAGAGAGGGCAACTTGCAAGCCTCAGTTAGGAGAGATGGAAAAGGGAGAAAGAGAAAATAGGCTTCAGAAGGAAAGAAGGGGTGAGTAGTGGGCAGGTATCCGGGAGGAAGTTCAGAAACTAAAAGCAGCACCATTCTGGGCTGCTTCCTTCTGTAGATCTTGTATCTTCTTAAGTGTGGGGGTGGGGGTGGGGGGGCTGCCTCCTTGATTACTGAGTCCAGTGATTCACAGACTGGGGTCCTGGGCCTTCAGACCTCATTGAAGACAGAAAGGGGCTCCTCTGACTTTTTGTTGATTTGTGTTCAAAACAAAAAACAAAGCAAACAAAAAAAACAAGAAACAAAAAACAGTGGGAAGCAGGCTTTTCTCAGAGATAAGTCGGATTGGGATATCCAAGATTCCAGTTTCTTTGCTTTGGGGTAGAATTTTCCTAGCTTAGTGTGGTCATACTTGTTCTCCCCTGCTGACTGCAAACAGGCATCCCAGTAGCATCCCAGTAGATCCCAGTAGGATTCCAGTAGTATCCCAGCATTAATGAACCTGGGGGAGATGAATTAATGATGCTTTTTGGAATGGGGAAGAGCGGAAGACAGTGCCACAGAACTCACCCTTCAGAGGAGAGGACACAGATGCTGCAAATGATGGGATTTTTATCCAAAATTACCTGGTCATGCAGCGGAAGAGCTGGCCCAAAACCCCGGGCTTGTATCTCTTTCTCCCATCTTTTTGTCATTGGTTTTGTTTTCCCTGAAAATCTTCCAGGACTCTTGAGACTAATACTATGCTGACATGTGCACAGCACCTAACAGTTTCCAAAGTCCCTTTATATATATCCCATCAGTAAGGTAAACATTGTTCTTCCCATTGAGCACGTGAAAATACTGAGGTTCTAAAAGGTTAAGCAAATTACACAAGTTCAACCAGCTAATAATCAGAAGGAAGATCCTTTGCTGCCTAAATACTACCTTCTCCTTCCATCTCCTGATGCCTAAGATTTCACCATTGGAACTTTAGTTCTTTAGCTTAAAGCACTGGCCATGTTTTAATTCCAAGTGCCTCTGGGAATGATCCTGTTTAAGCTACTGTCAATCACTGTTACCTTAATGTACGTGAATTTCGAATCTTTGCTGAATGCATTTTTAATTTTTTTTAAATTTTTTTTAACGTTTATTTATTTTTGGGACAGAGAGCGACAGAGCATGAACAGGGGAGGGGCAGAGAGAGAGGGAGACACAGAATGGGAAGCAGGCTCCAGGCTCTGAGCCATCAGCCCACAGCCCGACGCGGGGCTCGAACTCACGGACCGCAAGATCGTGACCTGAGCTGAAGTCGGACGCTTAACCGACTGAGCCACCCAGGCGCCCCTGAATGCATTTTTTAAAATATGGGGATGTTAAAGAAAATAGGGGCCGGAAGGACTGCTCTCAGCTAGTAGAAACCCTACAATGAGAATACAATGAAAAAAAAAAAAAAAGCTCCATATGACTCCCACTTCGGTCTCAGGCCATTGCTTTCATCATCTGGTAATGCTTCCATCAGAAGCATCTTATTACAGAGGAGACCCATCTTGTCACAAGAGATATAGAGCAGTAAGGACAGGGGAAAGGGTGATTGAACCTCTGCACTTTTGGGGAAGGGAACCTCAACCATCTGGCTCAATGGGTTTCTGGCTTCTTGACAGACAGTATTTTGATATTTAATTTTTTTTTTCAATGTTTTTTATTTATTTTTGGGACAGAGAGAGACAGAGCATGAACGGGGGAGGGGCAGAGAGAGGGAGACACAGAGTCGGAAACAGGCTCCAGGCTCCGAGCCATCAGCCCAGAGCCTGACGCGGGGCTCGAACTCACGGACCGCGAGATCGTGACCTGGCTGAAGTCGGACGCTTAACCGACTGCGCCACCCAGGCGCCCCAGTATTTTGATATTTAAACTTTAATACGAGTGACTCAGGAATAGTTTTGCAGACAGTGTCAAATGCCTCTTCTTGCCATGCTGGAGCAAGGAAGCCATGAAGGGCCAGCAACAAGGTTCCAACCGGGCAGGAAGGAGCATTCATGACTTTGACCCTTATGCCTTAAGTCCCTGTCATGTGCCATGTATGTGCTGTGCTAGGTGCCACGGGCTGGGGATGCCAGGGGGAGCAAGGCATGCTCCATGCCCTTAATGAGCTCATAATCTAATGAACCCTGTAAGTACTGGGCGTTGCATAGGAGAAGCCCAGGAGTTGGTTGAGACAGGAAGAGCCTGGCAGCTTGGAGGTCCAGGAGAAGGGAGGGCAGAGTCCAGAAGAGCAGAGATAATGCCCCAGGAGCAGGTGACACCCGGGTGAGCTCCAATGTAGGGTGGAGGCTATTTATCCTCTGTCCTTGTCTACACCCACTGTAGGTGAATGTGTGGGTGGGGGTGGGGGTATGGGGAGTGGTTGATGGAGGCCTGGTCAGCACTTTTAAGGCTGTTCCAGGAGCCAGTGGGAGAGGTAGTCACACAGTTCTCCTTGTTCCTGTCATTCTGCTTGCATCTAACCAGTCCCCAAACCTCTACTCCCGGGCTTTCCTTGAAGCCAGTTCTCCCTCCTAGTAGATGAAGTCTCCTCCCTTCATCTCCCTTCATCACTTCCTAGTAGGTGAGGGCTCCCAAGGAAAAAAGAAGTCAACTCCTCAGGTCTTTGCTGGACAATCCCTTTCCAAAGGGAAAGGTGCTCAGGAAAAACTTGGCTAGGAAAGCTCTGGGGAATTAGGACTCGAGTGACAATATTGGGGACAGGAGATCTCTTGATGGTGTTTATCAAGCCTAAGTACAAAGACCACAGGTCAAAGAACAGGGAAGAACCTGATCTGGCCATGCTGGCAAGGTCCAAGGAAAAGCTAGATGGTGGAGTAGTGGACTTAGGCAGAAAGGTCTAGGGAGGGAAGGATGGATAAAGAGGAAGAGTAGGGCTAAGGAACCTAGGAGAACCAAAATGGCCCAGGACAGGAAAGGGCATCCCATCCACATGTAGAATGGGGAGCTCTGGGGGCCACTCTCCTTGGGTCTTAGTAATTAACCGGCCTCTGTGTACCTGAAGACATAATTAACAAGCAAAACAAACTCCTTTGATGTGAGAATGTAGAATGTCTGGGGGCGGGGGGGAAGGGGGCAAATACATGAGAGAGTGATCTGGCTTTAAAATGCAAACAAGGTTGACAGAAAAATATTACCAACAGGCAAATAGGCCAAACAAAGAAACAGAAATTTGGGGAAACAAGACCCTGAATGAATAGGCATCCAAGGTATCTTGGGCCTTTGGGAACATCTTGGCTGGCCTCACTGGGCACTGCAAAAAGCCACTACTTTTCTTTCAAAGGGTTCACATGTTTTTATCAGGCCAGCTGCCTTCTCATCCACTACCTGTTCTCTGCAAAAATTGCCAGCAAGTTTCCAAAGAAGCCGTTTATTTATGGAGTCAAAGCCCTGGAGAAAGTGAGGTGCAAAGGGCTTGAATAGCTCCTCCTGGGAAGCAAAGCTAATCGGGAATGGAGCTGAGCTTGTAACCCAGCATCCTGGATGCCTGTCCTGTGATATAACCCCTGAAACACCACTCTTTCTGTGGGGGCCAATGTTATTAGAGGAGTCTGTGAATTGGGGGATAGTGTGGGAGGAGGGAGAGAGCAGTATGATGCTCTCAATTTAACACTTGATGGGCTCGGGGGAAAAAATAAGGAAGGGGCTTAGAGCTTTAGGTTGGCACATTCATCATTCCACACACATGTTACCAAAATGCATACATGCAACTGTACTATATGTGGGCTAGAGTCTGGGGCACAATAGCACAGACTTTGTGAAACAAAAAGGCATTTCTCCTGCCTCCACTGTGTCTCTTGTGGTGCCATTGTCTGATGCTAAGAACTCACATAATAACAAAAAACAATGCCCCTATGAAGGGGGGGAAACTTGATTTGGCACCAGCAGTGGTGTTTTCCATGGGAATGATGGTGGGGGCTGTGGCGGACTGTGGGAATAGTGCAAATCAGCACTTTTTTGTAGATTTTCTTCAAGCCATTGTTTATTTTGGCTTTGGTCAGATCCGTGGCCCAGCTTGAAGATTCCCACTGGGCTTTCTGAAGCTCGCAGACCTATGAGACATGAAACAGGGATAAATAAATAATTACAAAACACCCTACCCCCGCCCAGGCACTCATGTGTGGGGTGTGCCTACCTCGGTGGGTGTGGGTAGACAGACATGTAGGTCACAGTACTGCATATGTACACATTTGGCACCCACTGGGGAATTAGAGACTAAGGTTTTCTTGGGGCTTAGCTGGTTCATTGTCTCACTATCATCTTTCAACTGGGGCAAGGGAGATCGGGGCTGTCTTACACACGTGCCAGGTTTTGCAAAATGGCATTAGATAAAAGCTGTTTGAAAATACACCTTCCTAAAGTCCTCAGACACTTAGGCACTTTTAAACATGAGCGACTCAGGTTGTGGTCCCAGCAGAAACAAAAAGTCAGTAGTCAGTCTGATCATGGAAGATGAACTTTTATTTCACAGCTCCTAGGATCTTCTACTCTCCCCTAGCTAAAGGATGCAAAGACCAATCATGCAAAATTTGTCACAGGATGAAAAATGAACGGACAGTATGTGTAGTATGATTGTATCCAAATGTGAATTGGAAATGTGAATACATTTGCTTTAAAATGCCAATTACTGGGGCGCCTGGGTGGCTCGGTCAGTTAAACGTCCCACTTCAGCTCAAGTCATAATCTGCGGTTTGTGGGTTCGAGCGCCCGTCAGGGTCTGTGCTGACAGCTCAGAGCCTGGAGCCTGCTTCAGATCCTGTGTCTCCCTCCCTCTCCATGCCCCTCCCCCGCTCATGCTCTGTCTCTCTCAAAAATGAATAAACGTTAGAAAAAATTAAAATGCCACTGATTGGTGCCGTCATCTCAGCAGCAGGTTATTATATTCTAAAAGTACACAAGACTTTAGTGAATGTTTTACAAAGAAATGTACTTTCTCTCCTTTTTAAAAAAAAAGTTTCCATTTCCAGGAAGAGTCTTCTGGACAAATGTGTGTGAGGCCACTCTGAGTTTTAGGGTGGCTGGGTTGCTCAACTGCAGAGGGCAGTATTCCATGTGTCTTCTGCCTAAGTGGTTCCCTGGCAGCGGGTGGGGGGGGGGGCTGGAGGGGGGGGGAATTCCAGTTGGCTTTGCAAGGTGACAATATTTGGATGGGTTTGTTGCAGAGATGTTTTCCAACAAAGTGCAGAACAGTCTTGTTTCCTGTAGCTTGTTCCCTCCACCCCTTAGATACAAGTAGGGGACCCAGGTTCATCTGGGTCTGGATTGAAAGAAAAAGATCTTACTAGGGGCCAGGTAGTGTGCTAAGTGCAGATATGATTTAATCAGCACAAGAATCTTATTGGAGTTTCATGGATGGAGAACAGGCCAAGAGAGGTTGGGGGACTTGCCCAAACTCACACAGTCTATGTGCTTCAGAGCTGGACTTGAACTCTTCTCTGTGACACTCCCCAATGGCCTTCAACTATCCCTCTGACTCCCACTGTACCTCCCAGGCCTGGAAAGCATCCATGGTTCCGGCAGACCCTGAGTGGGTGGGTGACAGCAGCAGCAGCAGCAAAGACAACATCATCGACTTCGACTTCAGTCTTCAGAGCCAAAAGGTGGAGTTCAGCTGGGGTGGGGTGGGGGTCGGTCCTGGGCTGCCATTTTTCTCGGCTCTGTCAAATAAAAGGGTGCCAGGTGTGGAGGCACCCTAGTGTGAGCTTTGCACAGCTGGACCAAGGCCGGGAAGAGGAGTGTGGAGAGAGATGCTTACATCTCCTCCCCTTCCTGGAAAATAGCTTTGCATTTGAAGGGAGAAAGAAAGAGTTGAGTAAATTTGTAACTGGGATTTGGTGGCTTGGGGATTTCATTTGACCCGGTGAAGGCACATGCTTATGTCTGTCTGTGTGTGGGGGTGTGTGAACTGGGGGGAGGAAACTCCAGGCTACATATGATGGGTTTTTTGGATTGGGCTTTTATTTTTTTTTTAAAAAGTCACACCAGCTACCATTTATTGGGGATCCACTCACCATGTGCGAGGCATTGTCCTGGACCCTTTACCAGGTATTATTTTTATGTGAAGAAAAAAAAATAGCTCACTAGTTTGTTTTCCTGCAGGTGCACTCGGAGGCATCGAGTATTTTTTCCGTTTGTGTTAAAATACAGTGCTCTGCTCTGAGGTAAGATTTGGGGAGAGGCGGGGAAGGGTGCAGGGACGGGCAGAGGGCGTCCCTGTCTCGCTTTTCTCCACCTTTTATTTTGACCGGTCCGATGGTGACAGGCTCGCACTAGGACCCAGGCGCCAGAGCGCCTCCGTCTGTCCTGTAGGTTCATTCAATCTCCCATACACACAGACCTACTGCGAGACAGACACACACTCACACACACTCACACACACAACTGCACGCAGCGAGGCTCGGGAAGTCAGGTCGCCTCCTCGCCTCGGCCCCTCCTCCGCTCCGGCCAGCCGGGTCTTCTCCAGGGACCGGAGCTCGGCGGGGCCGCGCAGCCCCAAAAGAGGACGAGCTCGGCGGACCCCGGTTCCTCCATGGGCAAACGCGGGCGGCCGCGCAAGGAAGCGCGCTGTGAGGGCGCGGGGCTGGCCCCCGCCGCGCCCCCGGCGGTGGCCGCGCCCCAGCCCCCGGCCCAGCCCGAGGAGCCCGCGGGGGCCAAGCTCAGGTGCCCCTTCTCGGACATTTTCAACACCAGCGAGAACTCGATGGAGAAGCACATCAACACTTTTCTGCAGAACGTGCAGATTCTGCTCGAGGCCGCCAGCTACCTGGAGCAGATCGAGAAAGAAAACAAAAGTAAGTTTAGGGGCCCCTGCTCCTCCTCGGCGCCCGGCTCTTTCTTCCTCAACCACTTGGGCGACCCCTGTCGCCTGCTCGGCCCGCGCCCCCCTTCCCCCAACACACATCCAGCCCTCGGCAGTAAAGCCGATGACACCGGAGAAAGGACACGCACGCACAAAGCTGCTAAAGATGTAACAAAGACGAGCGGGGGCGGGGGGTGGATGGCGAGGGGGGCCTGTCGGTGCGTCCGTCTGTCCGTCTCCGGGAGGCTGGGAGGACCGCCGGATGGACAAGCGGGGGAGTGTTGTTTGCTGACAACTGAGCCGAGAGCTCATCTCTTCGAGGTCGCCTTTCTTCCTTTTTCTCCCCCCCCCCCCCCACCCCGGAGCCTTCTCGGGCAGACAAGTGTTGTTTTTCTGTCGCTCGTTCCTGGGTGGGGTGGGGATTAGAAGCCGAAAGTTGGAAATCGTAGGCAGAGCTCAGCGGCTGGAGAAAAAACACATGCAGACACACACGACAACAATAACAACAACAACCAAACAGCCCTCCACGGCATGGGCTTGGTCTGGCTGGCTCGGCTCTGCTTCTCCCTTCTGTCTACTGTGCTTCTTCCTCCCCTCTCGTAGCAGGGCTCAGGCCATCGCGTCCACGGATACAGTCCCCCAGCACCTCTGTTGCCCTGGGGTGCCACCTCCCCCCCCCCCCCCCCCAAACAGGCCGGCTGGGCCGGGCAGCGCCAGCAGCTTGCCCCGGACCCGCCGTCCTGCGCCCGGGAAACTTGGCGAGGGGGACACAGCTAAAAGGAAACTTTGGGATCTCGCAGGAAACAATAGTTGGGGAAGAAGGTGTGGGCTGTTGTGTGAGGTTTCTTTATTTTCCGGGAGACGACTTACGAGTGAGCGCGCCTGGCTGGGAAGGCAAACGCCTGCCTTGTCGATTTCTACTGTCGTCCTCCCCCCCCCCCCCCCCCCCCCGGCCGATTCAGGTGGAGAGCAGTGCTGGGGAGAGGGGTGCTGGGAGCCCCACCCGGCCTGGCCTCCTTTTTGTATTTGTTTGTTTCATTTTTGCCTCTGCCTGCTGGGTCCCCCAGTCCTCCCAGGCAGTCGACTCAGCGTCCTAACGGGGGCACGCGTGTGCGGTGTCTCCAGCCCAGTCCTCACAAATAATAGCTGCGAGAAGGGGGAAAGGGCCAAGGCAGAAAAACCGATAGACTAGGGAAAACCAGGCTGTTTAATCTGTCCGAACAAGTAGGAAGATCAATGAGACGAGAGAGCGAGGGGAAAAAAAAAAAATGGTCCGATTGCAACGTGTCAGATCTTGCAACCTCCTCCCCCCAAAACACAACAACAACAGTCCTCAAACACAAAAACACCTTAGCTGACCAACACCCCAGGCCTCCGTGGTGAAAGTAACCGTGTGTTGCCAGCGCAATTGTGCAGTGGCTGAAGGCAAAAACAAGGATTTGTGTTGGGAGGACGGTTGTGTGCGTTCTTTTCTTTCTCTTCTCTCCTGTTTTCTCGGAGTGCCTGGGTTGCAAGAAAGGCGCATCGCTGGCTGTGTAGCCGAAGCAGTTTGCGATTATTCATCCGGGCGGGAGGCGAGGGGGGGGGGGGCGAGGTGCATTTGTCAGGAGGGTAGTTTCTGAAAAGCTAGAGCTGGTAGGGAGCTGGGTGAAGACGTGGTTTTGTTTGGTGTGTTTGCTTTTGTTGGAGGGGGGAGGGGCGCGATTTCTTTAGCTACCCCCCACCCCTGTCCGGGGTTCTCTGGAGTCTGTCCCGTGGTACCGACTCTGGTGGGGGTGCACTAAAAGAGGGCACCTTGGCAGTGTGTGGCAAACCTGGGACCCCCACCCCCAGCATGGTGTACGAAGAAGGCGTTTGGAGCTTCCACCGCGTCCCGCCCCCCCCTCACCCGCAGACAATCGGAGACCTCCACCCCCCTTGCCGCCTCCCCCACCCTCCCCCGCCGCCCTGGCCGCCGCCACCTCCTAGTTTACCCCGTGCCGGGGCTCCGGCGTGGCCACCAGTCACGTAAGCAGAGGGCCGGGCGCGCCGGGCCGGGCTACCCCTCACGGGGCGGGCCAGCGGCAGCCGACTGGGGCTCCTGTGGCGGAGGAAGCCAGGGGGCTTCCTCCTGGTCCCTCTCCCGAGCGTCCGCGCTGCAAGCCCAGCAGCCCCCGAAGAGGGGTTCAGGAACCTCAGCGCCCCAGTCAAAGTCAACTTCGTGTGCGTAATCAGCCCCTCGGCCCCACTGCCCCCCCTCCGGCCGGCTCCCCGCGGGAGTATTTTTAGCTCTGTTGCCTCTATTTGCTGCCGCTGTTTGGCTCTGCATGACGTGATGCCAACGGCCCCCAGATTTCCCCGAGAGCGTGGGGGCGCTGCGCCTTGCCCAGCTTGGCTGCGGGGACCCTGCTCCAGGCCCTCGTCCCTTCCCCAACAGCTCACGCAGGCGAGGGTGACCTCCAGCAAACTAAGGGCTACCATCGCCAGGCCCTTTATTATGTCCCCTGCAAACAGGAGCGGCCCACGGGGGTTGCTTTATCCTCCCCACTTTCGACTCCCCCCCCCCCCAACCTCCCACCGGGGCTGCGTTTCCTAGTACGGAAAACGGCGGGCCCTACATCTGCCTCAATTTATTGGGGGCGCTTCTTCGCGCTGGCGGCGCTCGCCGTTGTTTTCTGTTCGCTGCACACAATGCCCGCGCGTCACGGCGGTCCGCGTGTGCACAGCAATAACGCGAGTTGGGGGGCGGGTCGTGCGTGCGCCGGGCTCGGGCACTGCGGGTCGCTCCGCGCGCGCGGGTCTTGTTTTGCTTCAGAGCCCCGCTTTCCGAAACGCTTACATCATTCAGTCGTTGGGGGAGGGAGGAGGATCTGGGCGTTCCGATAGGACTCCAGCATTTCTCAGGTCCCTGGTTTTTGGAAGGAAGCAGGGATCCTAGCTGTTTATGATGTTCATTATGATAGGAGGGGGCTCAAGTTTTGTTTGTTGGGCAAGTTTTGTGTTTTGTTTTTTTTTTCTTTTTAGGTCACTACTGCAAAGGGCACTGCTGGCCGGCTCAGGTGCACAACCTCCCCGCCTTCATTTCAGCCAGTTCCCCTGTAATCACTTGATCTCAGTTTCTCCGCCTCCTCCTCCTCCCCCTCCCAGCTAGAGACACATGGTTTCCACATGGAGACAAACTTCTTTCCTCTGACTGGACTTGACCTAGCTGCGTTGTTCAGCCTATCGGCAGCTTCAGCTTTCTCTGACATCACGCGTTGCTGAGGCCTGAAACTGGTGGGTGGAGCCAGGAGGCAAGCCAGGAAATCTCTGGGAGCTGTAGTGTGGCCAGCTGCTACAATCCCTTCTTAAAGGGACGCTCTTCTCCCCTGAGACGGGTGTCAGCTTTGATTCTTCATTTCGGGTTCGGTGAGACCTTCCCGAAATGCTCCAGTAGACCCTGGTCACGAGTTCACACGTTTCGTTTTTACTGTTGTTTGCAAAGTACTTACTTGGCAGCCGCTTGCCTTATTTTCCATTGTTGCCAGAACTGCTTTTCATTGCCTCTTTGAGGTTTCCGTAGTAGGAGGAGTGCTCACCAAGTTGTGGCCACAATGTTGAATTATTCCCAGTAGGTATGGTGAGCCTCCTCAGGAGGAAGGGGTTCAAATTAAGTCACCCAGTATTGACTGTTCTGTGCAAGGCAAGGATTCCCAAGGATATGTGGGTACATTCTCCTGAAGTTCCAACTGATGCGAATCCTTAAGGATCTCAAATTAAAGGTCTCCAGAAATATTAATCATGGAGACAGTGACCCGTTATCACAAAATCAGAAGTTATATATAAATCATCTCTGGCATCACCTATATCCATTTGGGGTACAGTGAAGGGGTGGCAATTTAGGACCAACTGATAATTAGAAAAATATTTACTTCCTGTTTTGGAAAAGGTTAAACTGAAAGGGAGGAAGAATGAGATTCACAAAGCAGTGTTATGTGCAGAAAAGCTGTTCCGTGGTCAAGTAAAAGCTACTGTAGTGTAACGTCTAGAGGGTTAGAAATGGGCTTCCCAGTGTCTGGGGAGGGTCACTTTGGGGGCAGTGCTTAAGATAGAGAAGAATGATTACATGGGAGTAGAAGCCATAGATCACCCTCTGGAGTGGATTATCTGGGTTTAGAGTGAGGTGCTTTTCTGGACCAGGCATGGACAGGCCAAGGGGCAGCCTCTTCTTCCTGATGGAGAAAAGCTGCTGCTGTGTGGGCATGGGGCCCCACCCTGCCTTCCCCACGTAATCGCCTCTGCTCCCGTCCAGCAGGTCCACCAGCAAGCAGGCTTCGCAGTCATGCCTCTCTGCTTGACTCAGACTCTTCCTTCTGTCTAGAATGGCCTCATTCTCTTACTCCACTGGGGTTATCTGTTTCTTACTCACCCTTCAAGACCTAGGTAAGTTCCTACCTCCTCTAGGAAGCCTCCTCTGGCTATTTCTTAATTCAGGGTAGTTGATAGAATGAAAACTTTACAGTTACCCAGAGTAGGGCCCAAATTCCTCCGTCGCTGCTTACTGGCTTTGTGACTGTGTGTGCAAGTTACCTAAGCTCTGAGGTTCCATTTCTTTTTTGTAAAATGAGGATAACGATAACACCAGCCTCACATCACTGTTGAACTACTAAATGAGGTACTCCCTTTAAACATTTAAAGTACCTGGAATATAGTAGGTGCTCAATAAATAGTCTCTGAGCCTTGAGAATCAGTACTATGCAATTTTCCACTTGCTTCCTGTGTATTAGCTTTATCCTCACAGGGAGATGATTAGCATCCTAAGGGAAAAGATCACCAATAATATTTCAGTATATGTCACCATTGCATATAGCATACCACTGGGCATATAGAAGACATTTAGTGTACATTCTTTGATTGGTTGGATTTGTCATTTACTGGCTATGGCACAGTGATCAGGTTTGAAGGCCAGGGGACACAGAATAGATTTTCTGGAGACTTGGAGAAGAATTGGAAATACTGATCTCTTCCAAGGAGAGGGGAAGTTTCATGTAATCAACATAGAGTGCCCTTGGGCTACAAAGACCAGGGGCTGCAAAGAAATGGTAGTTCAGGCCTGGAGAGCTGAAAGTGCCCACTGTCATCAACTGTGACCCTGAAAATGAATGTTACTAGCTTAGAGAGCAGGAGACTAGGGCAAGTTATGCTAAAATTAAGGGGTTTGATGGCAACTAATGTTCAAGGAGGTCACATTTCTGCATAGCGGGCATCTTACAATTCATTCATTCATTCCGCAAATATGTATTGAACATGTACTATGTGCACTCGCTTTTTTCCTGAAAATTCTGTGGGTTCATTTATGGTGGGAGTGGAATGGGACATTTGGTTTTTGGGGAGTTGTGTAAAGAACACTTTTTTAATGTTTATTTATTTATTGTGAGGGGGGCAGAGAGAGAGAGAGAGAGAGAGAGAGAGAGGGAGAGAGAGAGAATCCTGAGCAGGCTTCGTGCTGTCAGCGCAGAGCCCAACATGGGCTCTCGAACTCACAAACTGTCAGATCCTGACCTGAGCTGAAATGAAGAGTCAGACACTTAACCAACTGAGCCACCCAGGCGCCCTGTGTAAAGAACATTCGTAAATCAAGTTTTTGTTTTTGCTGTATCCTAAATTATATTTCTCAGATTCAACTTTTTTCTTCCAGTTTTAAATATGATCTCTGCCCACTGGTAAATGCCAGAAGTCGACTTTGAGGATAGTTGTGGCTTTCAGAGTCCCAGAGCTCCCAGGGACTAGGCACCCTACAGAGGATGCCCAGGGAAAGGGAACAGAGCCTTCGAATTTCAGAGAAGTTGAATTGAACCATTCCTGGTTTGTGGGGGGAAAGGAAGTTCCTTCCGTCAGCTCCAAAGCAAGACAGCATGTTCACTGACCTTCCCTTGCTGATGAAAATGCTGTACCATTGACATACCCAGAAATGGGAATTTTCATCTGAGGATGGCTGGGCAAAAGTTTGGAGGCAAAACTGAGGGAAATGAAGAAGATTCTAGCATGTCGCAGCAGCAACTAATTGCATTACATACTGTGAATACTGGTTACCATTTTTTGAGCACTGACTATATACCAAGTATGGGGCTAAACATGCATTATCTCCTCCAGTCTTCACAACAACGCCATGATGTGTGCAATTTTATTGCCCCATTTTATAGAGGGGGTAACCAAGGTGCAGGGATGTTGAGTAACTTGCCCAAAGGTCATATGGTTTAGTAAGTGGCAAAGCTAATTTTTGGAACCTAGGCCTCTGATTCCCGAATGAGCCTGCAGTCTTAACCATATATGCATGTACACGTTTTCCAGTCAAGGAATGAAGTCCAGAGAGGTAAAATGACTTGCCCAAGGTCACCCAGCAACCTAAAGCAGAGCTGGTATTTGAAACACTCTGTTGATTGTTCAAGGTCTTCCTGTACACACCCTGCTTAGAAAAGGCTTAGAAGTAAGGCCGAGGACAGAATAGCCAACCAGAGAGGGTTTTTTGTTTTGTTTTGTTTTTGTTTTTCAGACTTGTTCAACTCTCCTGGCCCTAACTCAAGTTTAGGCTCCTAGGAAACACCACCCCCTCCTGCTGCCTTTCCCAAGTCCGTCCTCTGGGCATATCAGAGGACTTGGGCTGTTGCTATGGTACTGGGGCCAACAGCAGGTTCATCAAAAGCCGTGTCTTTTGCCTTTAAAAAAAGCCTGGCCCTGCAGAAACGAATTGGCCACAAAGATTTGCATCAGTCATTGTGGCTTGTTCTGTTTTAGATCCCCCCTGCCTCCCTACCCCACCCCCTCCTCCCTACCACCACCACTTTCTATAAATACAGTTGGATAAATATTGATTTAAACTGGGTTTCTGGAGGAGAAGCACATGGCTGCCCTGGCCTGGTCTTCACTTAGATACCACCAGCATGCCAGGCCTGACACACCTAACCCCTGACAGCTCTGGCTTCCAAATGACCCGTTTTGGGGAGGTAAGTTGTGGTTTTGTGGCTTTGATTAAAAGAGAGAGAGAGAGACAGGAGAGAGAGAGAGAGAGAGAGAGAGAGAGAGAGAGAGAGAGAGAAGGAGTGAAAAAGCAACAACCCAGCAAGAAATGGGAATCTTCTTGCAGAATGAAGAAAGCAATTCTCAGCAGGCAGAAATGGGGAGCAGGAGGCCGTATTGCAGACTGGCCTTCTGAACCATTCTCTTGCCTTTCCCATTCTTCCTTCCACTCCATTTTGGGTTTTGTTTTTAAAGGAGGCAGGTGTTAAGACAGAATGTCAGGGCCAGAAGGAGCCCCAGAGGTCACAGAGCATCCATCATCCTATTACAGATGGGGAAGCTGAAGCCCAGAGAGGGACAGTGGCTTGCCCAAGATGACACAGCAGAAGCAGAACTAGATTCTTCTGGGCCTCTTGCCTGGTGTGAGAATGGGTTACAAGCAGAGCCCCAAACTGGGCTTTTGTTTTACAGGTCAGGTGCTTATAAAGTCAGCAATTCTCAAACCTGGTTTACTGATCCTAGGGTGTGGCCGGTTGGTTATTGCAAAGGCCATTGCAACATTCACAATAGTCTTTCAAAATGAAGCTAATTTGAATTTGCCATTTAGAAAAAAAATATTTTCTTTTACACTGGGGCTGGGGGAAGTAGGAGGAGTCCAAAGGCAGTGACAGTGACAGGATGGCTACCCAAGCCTTATCTGAGGAGGAGAAATACAAGTCTTCCCAGAGGGGCCTCCTCTGGGGGTGGTGGGTGGAGCTCTGGGCTCACACTGAAGAGTGGCTTCAATTCCACAGGGACAGACACCTGCTCTCTGGCTCTTCTGCTACTAAAGGGAAGTAATTGTCTCTGATATCATTGTCCCTGAGTGGCCTGGCTGGAGGTGTTAAAGCTGTCAACAGCTGACTTGATCTCTCTGGCCAAAAATAATGGGAATTTGCCACCATCCCCTCCAGAACTTGAGCCTCCTTCTTTGCTTCCTCATCTTTGCAGAGTTGCGCTAGGCCCCTTGCTTGTGAAACATTTTGAAAGTTCAGGTGACCCTTGTTTTGAGCAATAAATCTCCAGGAAATATATGTAAATAAGATCTCTTTTTTTAAAACAAATTTAAATTAGAGAAACTCTCTTTAAAAGGCCCTTGTGGCAAATACTTTTATTTGGAATTATGTTTCTTGCCAGGAGTTCTCCCTAAATTTGTTCCCTGAATGTCTTCCTTCCTTCCTTCCTTCCCTCAGACTGATGTTTAAGGAGCACATACTGTTTTATGTCAGGCACTGTGCTAGGTCCTAGAGATAACAGTCCCTGCCCTCATGGAGTGTATACTCTATTCCAGTGCCGGTTTTTAGAAATTCGTTTGTCTTAAACCCCAACAATGTAGAATTACACCTGACTTGGATTTTTGTCTTCAGTTCTAGACATCATTACAGACAGAACAAAATTTATCCTCCTCTCCCTGCACCCCTTACCCCCACCTCCATGTTTAAAGTCTTTTGTGTTTGTCCTTGTAATTTTTCCAGATCTGACGTTGTTGTTGTTGTTGTTGTTGTTGTTGTTGTTGTTGTTGTTTTACTGCCTGAGTTTAGGAACTAAGTACCCCGTGAGCAGCCTTGTAAATAAACACATTCCACTCTCAGTTCTTTCCAGAACGGGGCATTCTGTACTTGGAGGACTGTCCATACCACTGCTCCTACCAAGCGCACCCTCCTATATAACATGCCCTTGGCCACATGTCTCTAGTACCCAACTCCAGCATCTGCTAAGGAAATTTAAACACAGAAAATTAGAAAGATAAACATAGTGTCCTGAGGGAGATTAGGAAATTCAAACTAAAGCCAATAAAAAGGGATTTGGATTACCTCCTATTTGAGATATTTTACTCTTGTATGTTTAGGGCCATTAGCAAGAATACTTGAATAAAGATGATTTGGGACAGTTTTAATACTGTTGTATTAAAATGGAGGGCATGCCCAGGGCTGCTTTGTTCGTGGCCATGGGTGGCGAAGTGTGAGCTGGGATGGCCTTTGTTTTTCTTTCTACGGTGGCCCAGACTGCCTTATGGCATCCCTGTGTTATCTCCCTCTTACCTCCACCACACCTGACCTCCCATACCATATTTCTTGACTCTTTTAAGGCCCTGAGTGCCTTGCATATGACCCTCTTTCATTCTTTTCACCAGCTGTAAAATGTAGCTCAATTCAACAGATAATTTCTAAGACCTGCCAGGAGCCAAGCACTGTGCTTGGTCCTTTCAAAGTGCAGGAGGTGTGGAACTAGAGAGTTCCAGCTCAGATTCCAGTGCAAATGACAGACAAATAAAGACCAATAAAGAATTCTTGTCTGTCTCCTAGGAGTCTGATAACCTGTCCCTAAGGGGACTGCTGACAGGTGCAATGTTTTCTCTATTTTCCAGAGGAATAGTGATCATGACTCCCTTTACTGAGCAGTTACTATGTACGAGTACAATGCTAAGTGCTTTGTGTTAAATCCTCACAACCAGTGAATAGGAGGGTGCTAGGATTATCCTCATTATAAGTGAGGAAAGCCTTAGCCTTAGCAGGGCTAGCTAACTTTCCTAAAGTCACATGTTAACATTGAGCGGAGCTGAGACTCAAACCTAGGTTTTTCTTTCTTCCTAGGAGAACTTAGGCCTCAGGGGGCAAGAGGCAAGAGATGGAATCTGGACTGTTTGAATTCCGAGCTGAGGGTCCCCTTGGGGATGCCTCCCTGGAGTGACTTCCTTTACTTCCCACTCATCCTGGGACAGAGAGAGGGCAGCCAAAACCTTCCAGGGCTCTTTGGGTATTGACAGTAAAGTCTGACTAGGGCCCTTTTCCTGAAGGGCAATGGTCTAGGGTGTTGCTACTTGCATGTGTAGCACCACCTTGCCCAGCACCCCCTGGGGAACTCACCCAACCAGTAGAGCTCCTGTGGTTCTGCACACTAGGGTGGCAAGGGTGTGCATCCATACACTATGAGGCTATACTAGGTTTCCTGAAGCGTTCGAGCTTGTAGGGGAACTGGTCTGGCCATGCTTGGAGCCAAGGGCTTCTGCCACAGAAGCCAGAGGGGCGAGAGGCACGTGTGAGCTGCGGAGATGAGCTATAGATCCTGACTGCCACCGTGACAGTGTGGGCAGGCTGGTTCTGGTCAGTCGGCATAGGTCCAACCTCTTCTCCTCAGTGAAGATTGAGGAAGCAAGAGTGATCTTAAATATAACTGGGTTCATGTCACTTGTTTAAGCCTTTCAAGAGTTTATCTCGCCCTGACTATGTAGAGTGAGTGTGGTCCAAGGATGGACAGCCTTGGCATCTGTTGCGACTTTGTCAGAAATGGGACTCCCAGGCTCCACCCCAGACCTGCTGGATCTGAATCTGTATTTTGCCACAATTTCCGGGTGATTTTTTTTGCTCATTTAAGTTTGAGAAGCCAGCCTAGACAGCCCTTGTGATTGCCCTGATGCTTCTACCCACCTAAAGCAACCCCCCATTTATCATTTATCCTTTATCCTATGTATCACAATTTGCAATGATTTTACTTGTTTATCATCAGTCTCTCTGGCTAGAATACAAGCACCTGGAGCACAGGGACTATTAAGTAGTTTCGTTAATTATTCGATCTTCAGCATCTAGCTTAGTGCCCAACACATAATAGATGCTTAAGGAATATCTGTTGAATGAATGATGAGTTCTCTGTCTTTAATATTCTGACCTAGTGCTTCTCAACAAGGGAGCTAGTTGAGATAGTTCTCAACTATCTCAAGGGAGCAAGGTGAGATAGTTCTTCTTGTGAAGATTAGTGTAGAATAATGCAAGTTGTAACATCCTTGGTTCCCACTCAGTAAATGCCAACAGGACCCTCTAGTCATTGTGACCCTCAAGAAAGCCACTCCTACTTATTTCCAAAGCCTCCTGGGGGTTGGTATTACCCCTGGCTGAGACCATTGCCCTAACCAATTTTGTCTGTTTTGTCTGATTGAACATACCTTGATGAATGCTGTGGGGTCCCAGAATTAGAAAATCTAAGTCTGAATCCAGTCACTACCTAGGTGACATTGAGCAAATCCCTTAAGCTTTCTGGGCCTCATCTGTGAAACAGGGAATCTCAGAGGTGTGCTGAGAATTACATGAACTGACTGTATGAGCAGCACAGTCATGTACACAGTTGGTTCTCATTTCATGCAAGCTGGTATGCAAATGGAGGCATAGTGTTCTAGGGTCTCTGGGGAATCCCAGAATCCCAGAATCAGAATGCTGGGGCTGGGAGAGATGGCGAGATCACTGATGTCCTTGGGCAGGCAAGGGCCTGGTGTTTTTATTCTAAATGGTGCACCCGAGGCTGAGAACTCAGCCCCAAGGCAGCAGGCTAGGTGTGTGATTTAATTAATAGTGTCCAGGGCCTAGCTGAGCCTAAGAGTGACCTCTACAAGTTTCTGCTGCCTGGAAGGGAGTGGTGATGCCAATGGGTGGGGGCAGGGCAGCTCTAGCCAGACTCCTGGCAGAGGAGGGAGGGTTACCCAGGACTGTGGCAAGAATGTGGGGCATCCTCTTAGCAGCAAGGAAGGCCTCTGGCGATCTTTTTTTTTTTTAAGGCTTTAAAATCAAGTTGCATCTATGTTTGAAAGAACTGCTCATTGCATCCAAGACCTGATATGTGCAACAAAAAAATAGTATATTCTTGCTTTTGAATACAGATACAAACATTCTAAAGAAAATATTAACTCATGGAATGAGTGCTGTTTCAAAAGAATAACATACTGTGGCTGACCAGGCTATATGCCAGGGATGGCTGAAACTCACAACATCTACCAGTATAGATGATTACAACCACAAACTAAAGGAGAATAATAGGTGCCTGAAACAACAAATAATGAAATGTCATTTGAAAAAAGTATTTGGGAGGCATTCCTGATGAAGAAAACTACTTCCATACAATAAAGATTATTTACCTGTGGTGGTCTTTTAATTATAGTGGTGTAATGAGGTTAGGCCCACGGCTCTGTGGTCATCACCAGCAAAGGAGTTGATTCTGAGGCCACCGCTTTCCTTAGAGAACAATGAACCTTAAACAGAAAACAAAAGCAGGCTGTGGATCCCTTTGGAATGTAACTTGATATTTAAAGGTTTGAGGCTCCACAAATTTAAAAGATCACAATACTTATATATTTATTTATTGTTAAGAACACGAATCAACCAAAAAAAAAAAAAAAAACCAAAAAAGAATATAAAGATGAGTTGAGAGCACAGGATGAGAGCCTGTAGGTCTGAATCCTAATCCTTGCTCCATCAGATTTGATAGATAGCTCTGTGGCCTTGGGTAAGTTACCCTACCTCTCTGACCCCTCAGTTTTCTCATCTGAAAAATGGAAAATGGAGACTGGATTGAGGAATAAGCTTACTGATATAAACTTCTATGAAATAAACCATGAAATGATATTTGGGGGGGACATTAGTGTGGCATGTCCCTGGCAAGATCCTGTTCCAAAATCCAGAATACTTGATCAGTTGCACCCCAAGTGGGATGCTCCAGGGCCAGCAAGTGGCTTAGATGTGCATATTAACTGAGTCCTGCAATGCAGATTTCTTCTTGGATCCAAGTTAATGCAAAAAAGAAGAAAAAGCACATTCAAGAAATTAACGCATCCATTATAATCACCGAAATAGGCTGCTGTAATAAGGGCCATTTAATAAAATTGTAAAAAGCCCTTTTCTAAGGGGGAAGAGATAGGCCAGGATGGAAGTCAAGTGCAGCTGTTTGAGCCTCTGCCAGTGGCCTGATCTCACCAGAAAACTGAAGTTAAAAAACAACAAACTTCCAGATTCAGCGATCTCAGATGAGCACTGCCTCCCCCTACCGTTTCCTCCCACCCCCATGTCCTTTCTTTCCCTGTCTCCCCAGTTCAGGCACCTGGGTGGCTTGGTGCTTTTCCGTGTGGTTGGGATGTCAGCCGGCAGCCCTGGCGACTGGAGCCCTGGGAGGCGGCAGCTACCTCTCGGGTTTAGCATTACGTCATCCCTTCTAGACCCAAATTTATCTCGGCTGCACACAGACCCGCAGTTCTGAGCTGCCGCTGACTTGAGGAGAGCTTACGCATGAAGTTAGGCAAGGCTGACTCACTGGGCAGAAGGAAAGGTTTTCTGCTGCTCTTCACGTTTTTGGGCCCTGAGGGGAGAGGTAGGAAGGAGGCTGCGGTTGCCATTTCTGGGTGGAGGATGGAAAGATGTATAGCTATTACGGTTTTCATTTAAGAGCTCAGGACTCACCCTTCCTCCATCTTCAACCTTCATTATTTGAAAACTCCCCATCCTTAAAGATAATTGCAGAAAACAGTGCCCTTCACAGTAAGCATGTTGCACTTTCAGGGAAGTACTCTTATTAAGTGCCAGGCGTCACCAACACAGTGACTTTGGACTTGTAGCTTAACCTCATGGTCCCTTCCCTTCTTTCTATCTCTCCTGTCTGCAGAAAAGATACAATACAGACCAGCCTCCTCCATTGTTCATGAATCTGCAATAAGTCATTTGGAAATTTGCACTGAGTAAACTGTGACGGAAAGGACCCCAAAGAACGGAGAGCTTTGCCTGTTTACTCTGAAGGGCAGATTTTCCCCATCTGGGCTGTGTTTGTTACAGGTCTGGGGGATTCAGGGGGACTTTTTCCATCTTCAAATGAGGCTTCCCTTAGAGAGATTATTTTAGGGACAGGACAGAACCAGAGACTGTGGGTAAGATTCCAGGTTCTTTTGTCAGAAGGCAAAAGCCTTCTGGAAGCCTTGCTTTTCCTCAGTTTCCACATTTGCATTTGTGGTGCAAACTGGATTCATCTGAGCAAAAGAAAGGCCATGGCTGCCTTTGGGTTCCTCCAGGCTGGGACTGGTGCTGAGGGATGGTTTGTGGGGAGCATTACTCTCCTGAGGCTAGAGCCCCAAGCTTTGTGCTGTGGGAGGCCCTTGTGGCCAATGTCAAAGCAAGACCTCAGGGAGCCTGAACAGGGAGAAGGAAATGGCACCTTCAATTGCTATCAGAAAAGACTGAATATTCCTGCACATAAATCCATCCTTAACACTGCCCCACTGCCCACCGTCACCATCACCTCTACTATTCTTTAACATATGCAGGTGGCCTTTTTGGTGACTCTTGTCCTACTTTCCATTTCCTCATCTCCCTCTTGGCCATGGCTCTAAAAGAAGGGCTGGTTAGTTCATCTGGAGGTCAACTGTGAAAGGTCAGGCACGTGCACCAAGTATCTTGCTTTCCCTTAATAACCTGCTAGGGCTTATGATCTATGGATTTAATCCCAAGTGCATTTTCAGTTGGTACTTTTTTTTCTTGACTGCATGTCACATGGTTTACCTCCCATTGGGGAGACTTTTATTTGTCATAAATTTACCTCTTTTAAATCCCGGAGTAGTCCTTAGCAATTTGGGATCTAAAGATTAAGAGTCTACAAGTGGTAGAAACTAACTTTCAACCAATAATTTTTGCCCTCAACCAACAGGTCTTCTTGTTGAATAGCTATTTTCTTTTAAATAATTCCATTCTTCCCCTTACCCAATGTATCCCTTGTTGAGAGTTATTGATATCCGGTGGGAAAGCCCGTATCTGAAGTGACCTAACCAACAGCAGAAGAAGCAAAGTCCCTGTTTCAAAGTCTTTGCAAAATTAACTCTCCTGTGGCTTGTGAACACCTTCACTTTTGGGTCTCCCTGCATTTGATGGAACACCTATTTGGTTCTTAAATGTGGTGCCAAATGTAATATTTAAAAGGGCCGACATAATTTTGCAGCTTTTGACCTCATTGGGAATCTTGTTCACTTTGAAAAAAAAGAGTGGAAGAGAGAGGGCATTAAAATGCAGCATGAATCTCATAACATTTTTGAGAGTAAGATTTTCATTCTGAGATGGTATTTTCTGCAGTAGCCACTGGAATAACCACAGGGAAGGGGAAATTCTCCCCTCACCAAGAGCTTCCTGTTATTTTGGATGTCCACAAGCAGGTTAAAATAATCAGGGTGGGAAAAAGTTATGGATGTTTACACAATTCCCAGCTTGCTCCTAGAGCATTCAACAGTTTTGACCCTCTTGCCCTTCCTCTCCCTAGACCAATGGTTCTCAACTGGAAGTGATTTTGTGCTCCGGCAGACATTTGGCAATGTCTGGAGACCTTTTTGGTTGGTAGTGTGCTACTGGCATCTAGTGGGTAGAGGCCAGGAATGCTGCTGAACATCCCACAAAGCACAAGTCCACCCCCGCCCCAACCCTCCTGAATTATTTGTCCAAAATGTGAATAATGCAGAGGTTGAGAAACTGTGGTCTAGACTTCGAGGGCTTGTTAGACTGAGGACTTGGAAAGAGAATGACAGTGAGGGTAGCCACTGGCAGTCCTTTATTATGGTACCTGCTCTCCTTAGCCACTGCTTTCAGTTCCCTCTCTATGGAGGAGAACAAGAGTGGAAACAGTCATCACAGCTTCCATTAATTGAGTATTATGTACTAAGTACTGTAATTTTTTCATTGAATCTTCACAATAAGCCCTACCAGTTATAGACTCCTTGAGAGTAGGATCCATGTCTGTTTCTCTCCTTACACATTATGTCTAGTACAGTGCCTGGCACATGACAGGCCCTCAATGTTTGGATAAATGGAGTAACCGTATCCATTTTATACATGAGTAAATGAGGCCTTAAGGGTCCAGGCAGCTAGTGTAAGTAGCAGAGTCAGGATCTGAACTGAGCCCTGTGTGACTTCAGTACCAAATCACTTACCCACTGAATTATATCCTTCACTTGCAGCACCAGAGAGGCTTTCAAGCCTCTAAAGTCACTAGTGAGGGGTTTGAGGAGAAAGAAGTTTTTAAAAATAAGATTTTTAAAAACCCATGAAAAACAAAACTGTGTGGAAACTAAGGGGGGAAGAAGGGCCTTATGGAAGCCCTCTCTGGCTCTGACGGGATCAGATCCCTTGTTTCTGAACAGTGATCTTGGTTTTTCAAATGCTTCTGTATGTGCTGGCCGAACAGCACATTTTGCGATGGGTAAACCGAGGCATGGAAGTTACTGGAAAAAGTAGTACTAGACAGAGGGCTGGAACATGGCGCTTCAGATAAAGAATGCTTTAGCTTCTGGGCACCCGCTGGGAGTCGCTAAGAAAGAAGCTTCCTGGGACCTCGCTCAGATTCTTACTTCCCAGAAGTAAAGCCCCATAACTTCTTAGTCCTTACACCCTGAAGACAGAGGCTAAGCGGGACTACGTCTCCCAGCAGCCATTGCGGAATTCGGCGGGGCGCAGGCGCACTGAAGTGGTCGGCACACTACCACTCCCGGCGTGCAGTAAGAGGGGCGGGACTACATTTCCCAGGAGGCAGAGGAAGGGGCGGGACGGGGCGGGCCTCGATGCTGCGCCCGCCCCTCCCCCGTGCTCGCGCGGAGAGGTAAACAAACCGCGCGCGGGCTGCCGGCGGCGGCGGCGGCGGCGGCGGGCGAGGCGGGCGAGGCGGGCGAGGCGGGCGCGGCGGGCGCGGCGGGGGCGGCAAGGGCGGCGGAGAGCGCGCCGAGCCGCGGCCGGGCTGGCCCGCCCGCCCGCCGCACATGTCCCGGGGCGGCACCGGCCTGTAGCCCCCCGCGGCGCCTCCTGTCGGCCGGGGAAGGGAACGCGGAGAGGCCCCGGTCGCCACCAGCGGTGCCCATGGAGCGGGTGCGGATGATCAACGTGCAGCGCCTGCTTGAGGCGGCCGAGTTTTTGGAGCGCCGGGACCGAGGTAACGGCTGGGCGCCGCCGCCGCCGCCTCCGCTACCACCTGAGCCCGCGCTCTCCTCCGAGTGCGGTGCGGCGTGTGAGGGGAGGGAGGGTGGCGTGTGTGAGGACCGGAGTCCGTGCGTGAGGAGTGGAGTGAGTGTGAGGGGAGAGGTGCGTGTGTGAGCAGGGATGTGTGAGGGGAGGAAGGGGTGCGTGTGTAAGGACGGGTGTGTGAGGAGGGGTGCGCGTGTGAGGGGAGGCGGGGGTGGGTGCGTGTGAGGGGAGGCAGGGATGCGTGCGTGAGGGGAGACGGGTTAGAGTGAGGAGGGGTGCGTGCGTGAGGGGTGCGTGCGAGGGGAGGCAGGGGTGTGTGTGAGGAGGGGAGGGCGCGTGAGGGGAGGGAGAGGTGCGTGTGAGGGGAAGCAGGGGTGCGCGTGAGGAGGGGAGTGCCTGTGAGAGGAGGCAGGAGTGCATGTGAGGGGAGACGGGGGTGCGTGTGAGGGGAGGCGAGACAGGGGTGCAATGTGAGCAGGGGTGCGAGGGGAGGGTGCGGTGATGGTAGGCACCTGGAGCCCGTGAGGGGGCGGTGCGGGAGCGGCCGCGCGTGCGTGTGTGTGAGGGTGGCACGTGTGCGCGGGGAGGGTGAGGCGAGGCGGGTGAGGGGGATCTGGGGGCGGGGGGGGGGGCGGGAGCAGCGGGAGGGAGTGTGCTGAGAGTGGGCGTGAACCCGAGGACTTGGGGAGGAGAGAGGGCAGGACGCCCTGCAGGGAGGGGGGCGGCAGCAGCGCGGGCAGGGGTAGGGGAGCCCCGGCCCGGGGCGTCGGAAGGGAGGCCAACTGGAGAGCGAGTGGGGAGGAGGCTGGCCACCCGTGGGGGAGGGGCCCCTGAGAAGCTGAGGCTTGAGGAGATGGGACCCCATCAGGGACAGGTGTCAGGACACGGGGGAGGGAAGGGCAGGACCTCTGAAACTGGTGGCAGGAGAGAAAATGTCCTCTGAGACAAGGCGATCGAATTGTTTGAAGTACGTGAAAATGTGGCGCTTGGGGAGGAGACACCTGGAATGGGGAGAGTTAAAGGGGGATTTTGAGGCCAGCCAGATAACTGAAGTGAATGGTAACTAGTCTCCCAAAGCAGCGTGTTTGAGTCAAGAATTCTTGGCGAAGAGGATTTTGGAGGGGATGGAGAATTTACTTGGTTGAGGAGGTGGTATCTGTACACCTTTCAGGTGACGGGCTGGGTCTGTATATAATGCCACAGGTTTGGTGTCCTGGCAAGGACTGAGAATTTTGTCTTCCAAAAAGTGGAAAATTTTTCACCTCTTTTCCTGCAGCTGCTTTCAGCAGTGTGTGACTGCAGGGACTTCCGATCTGTGGGTCCATGGATTTGGGTCCGTTCCCGTTACATCTTTTTTTCTTGCTGTCTCTTTAGAGTGTGAACATGGCTATGCCTCAACGTTCCCCTCCATGCCGAGCCCGCGGCTGCAGCATTCAAAGCCCCCGAGGAGATTGACCCGGGCACAGAAACACAGCAACGGGAGCAGCAACACCAGCACTGCCAACAGGTAGCAAGCTGTGGGAGGAGGTTTAGAAAGGGTTGCTGGTGGGAGGGAGCACACGCTCAGGCAAAAATGCAGGCCCTGGTGACCTCAGTTCTCTAATACCAAGTCTAGAGCAGCACTGAATAATAGCCAAATGAGTTCCTTTGCGACCGTCCTTGGAGATTTGGCCCTTTTATTTGTTATTTTTTTATTATTTTTTTATTTTTGGGACAGAGAGAGACAGAGCATGAACGGGGGAGGGGCAGAGAGAGAGGGAGACACAGAATCAGAAACAGGCTCCGAGCCATCAGCCCAGAGCCCGTCGCGGGGCTCGAACTCACGGACCGCGAGATCGTGACCTGGCTGAAGTCGGACGCTTAACCGACTGCGCCACCCAGGCGCCCCTTGGCCCTTTTAAAATAATAAACTCTGGATATCCTAACCTGACTTTGTGTGGAAGGGAAGAAGTGGAATGCGAAAGACCACTAAAGAGTTCTTGCTGGGATTAAGCCAGGAGGTCTGTGACGGATGGAGGGGGACAATAAGTTGAGGGACTTCACAGCATGTGTCCATGCATGCAACCGACTGCTAAAAGTAATCTTGGGCCAGCCTTAAACTTGGATGATCCAAGAATTTCTAAAACCCAGAAATAGCTCAGGCAGGATATAAAGCAGAATCAAGGGTTTTGTTAAAGGAATAAAAATATTTAGAGTAAGAAGTTAGTGGGCATGGTCTATTTGTTGTTTATGGATGAAAGGGAAGACCATGCTATGAAAGTGTAGTCTCTTATTGGGTAAGATTGAATTGGTAAGGGAGATTTTAAATTAAAAACAACAAATGACACAAAGAATATGCTTATTTTTCAGTCCAAACAGGTCCCTAGAAAATGCTTGTCTGGGTGTATTCAGACACAGTTGACTTCCATTTTTTGAAAACTTTTGGTAGTGTCTGGCTGTCTCTTCAGTGTTTTGTCCCAGAGGGCCAGCAAATTCTAAGGATTCATCTCATAGGAAGTTTTCAAAAGGCCATCTTAAAATCAACAGATGTTGTCTTTTCCATCAGTAAGAGGGATTAAATGAGACCTTTTTTCCTGATTCCCAAAGAGAATACAAGCATTTTTTTGGAGAGGTACAGAGCAATCTCTCAGTAACTAAGTTTGCTTGAAGAGTTTGGAGAACTCTGGACAAGTAGTTGGGTAGTCACTTGAAGAAGCAGGTTGGGAAGAGAGCAGGAGTAGGGGCTCTTACTAATTGATGCAGGAAACCTGAGGCTCCTATAGATAATAATTAAGCTTAAAAGGTTGGATCTTCCCACTCTGTATTTTTGACATTGCTGAGGCAAAACTAGGATTCACTCTTCTCCCTTTGACTAATCGTTTAAGCTGTGTTTTCTTTTCTGGCTTCGTCATTAAGACTGTTTTGTATCTTTTAAACTTAATTTTTAAAATTGTAAAACTAATTACCCATGAACTTGATATGTTATATTTTTATGTGTGGGCCTAGAGGGTTTGCTATAGTATGATGGGTTTGGGATGAAAATATGTAACATGATATACAGTATTAAAACAATAAATACAAATTTTCTTGTTCACAGTTTCTCTGGTTAATGTCTCAGCAATTAGGATCTATATTTAAGAATTCATGGGTTTTTCAATCCACGTGTAGGTTAAAAAAAAATTTTTTTTTTAATTTAGAGATGTGCAGAGAGTACCAGATAGGAAACCAGGCCTGGGTTTTGTTATGCTACAAGTATTTATTGAGTTTTTCCTATTTTATAGAAATCAGGTAAATGATATCGTTACATTTTCTCTTCATCTCTGTTCTCATCTGTAAAATGAAGGGATGGTCTACATATTCACCAAGGTCCCTACCTCCCCTGAAGTTCTATGACACTGATTTATTGATACTTTTAGAGATCAGCTACTATATTATTCAATATACCACTTCCATCATTGCAGATGTGACATTTTTACTAACAATTCAAGGATTATAGAGGCATTAATTAGACATTCATTTCTCGATTTTACCAGTTATGTTGCAGGTCATGAATAAGTCTTTGTCATCTGTTGACTTACACTTTGCTCAGCTTGGAGTTTTGACTCAGTGCTGTTTCTCTTTTGTGGTAGTGTTCCTTTTAGGATTCTGTGATTGTGTGTAGGACCACAGTGCTAATTACCATATGTTTTAACATATCAGAAAAATTTTAAAACTACAGGCATGCCATGTTGTTCTTACAGTACCCATGGGAAAATAATTGTGTATATACTGGACCACCCAAGGCTAAGGAAGATAATTTTTCATGGAAATGTAAGTAATAAGAAGGAAAGAGAAAGAGAAAGAAATAGAGTTCAGAATGTATTAAGGTCCACCCATGGGTAGGGTTTAGGTCGGGGTCTATAGATGAGAACTAGTATGTTAAGTGGAACATTAGAAATTATTTTTCCTTACATTCGTTTGAAATTTCTGCTTCATGGACTAGAGGAGCCAAGGATCAATTTCCAGTGCCAGGGTATGTGGAAATGGGGTTGTTAGTCCATTTGAAGGAGACCTTATAGACTTCTGTTAACCTTAAGCCTATTACTGGACTTAAAAGAAATTTTATTATATTGGTTACATAGAGCAGAAAGAATACTTGTAAAAATTTCCACTTGTAGTCATCTGAAACAAGGAAAGGAATAGAGTTATGAGTATATTTGTTTTATTTTCGGGAACAAAAAGCACTTGTGTCGAAGTTGTTACTGTTATGCATCTTGGATGTTGGGTATGTTGTATGTCATACAATGACATTCATTTCTCTGACATTGTAGGATCTTTTAGATATAATGTTGGTTGATTTTTTCCCCCCTAATATTGTCAGGTATAATATGGTCTTCCCGATATAAAATATTATTTTATAAATTTATGGGTGAATGTTAACTCCTAATATTATAAGCTTGAAATCTTATTTTCACACAAGTACAAGGGAGAGAAAATAAGTGATGTAATGTGATATTACAAGCATGTACCTTGAAAATCTCAGTAATATCATCTTTTGGTATCCTTCTAACTGACAATTCAGAAGTGGGATCTATAATATGTAATTATTTTTTAAATACCTGGTTGACTTTACTGTAGTCTTGGTCATGGCCTTCTGGCACATTTCCTGAAATTACCCTTCCTGAGATGTTACTGGTATTAGAAAACCTGGCTGCAATTGCTATCTGGCTCATTGAGGAGCATCAGATAAGCTTAAATTCCCAGCGTTTTAACTCTTTGGTCTCACAACTGAAACATTTCAAGATCTGTCAGCTTTAGAACTCTACTAACACTAGTCTGCCTGGCTTCACTGTAATGCTGATTTTCTCCTAAATACTTCATGAATTTACCTTCTTTTCTCTTATCTTCATTACGACCCTCCTGATGAGATACCATCCATCTCATTGTAACCTCCTAACTTGTATCTGTGCAACCACTCCTGCCCCATATACAATTCTGATTAATTATATTGGCTAGCTGCCTTTCAGTTCCTTCAGTACACCATGTTTCCTCCTGCTTCACCGTCTTTGCACATATTCTGTTCTTTCCCCTTTTGCCAAATCGTGTCTGTCTAATAACACTCATTTCCACTCAGTCATAACTTCTGGGAAGCTTTTCTTCATCTGCCAAAGTAGATAAGGTAGTCACGTACCTGATGGCACGTTTGTGAATATACAGTTTGTAGATACATACAGTTCTCTGATTGAAGAATTCATGTCTCATTCATTGGACTAGAAGCTATATGAAAGCAGAAATTGAATCTCTACTGCTTAAGGATTTATCCCCAGTAACTGTTACAGTGCTTTGTACATCGTAGGTATTTCTTAAAGAATGGAAGATTTTCAAACTCCAGGTAGCCTGCCTTCTTTAGGAATTGAGTTTCTCTTTTGTGCTGAGTATCATATTCAACTCTGGAAGGAAAAATTATGCAATTCCTGCTTTGGCAAACTCTGAATACTTTTTTTTTTTTTTTAAGTTATTTATTTATTTTGAGAGAGAGAGAGACAGCACAAGTAGGGGAGGGGGGAGAAAGAGAGAGAGAGGGAGGGAGGGAGGGAGAAACCGAATCCCAAGCAGGCTCCATGCTGCCAGGACAGAGCCCAGTGCAGGGCTTGAATTCCCAAAGCCACAAAATCATGACCTGTTCTGAAACCAAGAGTCAGATGCTTAACCAGCTGAGCCACCCAGGCACCCCTGATTACTTTGTATCCTAAAGGACGTTAACAATAATACATCTGGAAGGGAAAATAATATGTAGTATTTGAAGAGTAAAAAACTCAAACTGCTATAATATACTGAGTGTATATTATAGCATACTATAATATAGTCTGTAAGTATATTATAGTAGACTGTAGAATGTTGCACTTAATTTTAAAGAACATTCATTGTCATCTTGTCACGAAAAATATTAAAACTTGTATATGTAAGAACCATAAGTCTATCAAATATTGGCAGTAAATGTTGGTATGAGCTTATGACAAATAGCAATTGCATTGTTTTAAGATGATGTAGGAAGTGGTAGTAACTACCAATTTATGCTTGAATTTTAAGTTGAGAAAAATTTATTCTATTTGGTATTTTTTGGATATTAAAGAATCTCACAATGGCAGCTATATTTCAGTTCCACCTGCTTAGGATTGAGGACATCGAAAAACAAAACAACTTTCCTTTTGCTTGTAAGGCTTTAGTTTAACTTTTCTTAAAACTACAGAATAATTAAATATGTTAGTCTTAGAGGGAATGATTGTAGTGTTATGTTTTCAGGTTTGTAGCCTTTTGAGCTGCCTTTGTGCATTATTAGTTGTTTGGGGGAATAGCGGTGGATTCTTTTTTTAGGATAGTTGTAGAGGATTTTCTCCAGTAGAAGTAATTTGAAATTTGTTATATCTTCTGTTTTTATTTTTAAACATGTACCTATTTGTTCACTAAATAGTTGAATGAAACTATATAGTTATTGTGAAATTTCTTTTTACTGTTCTGTGCTTTTCAAATTTTCTGTATCAAGAAATAGTTTCTGAGTTTCTGTTGAGTAGAAAATTCCCAAAGTTTCAGGACAAAAGTAGAGATTAGTAGCAGTTAAATTCTTTGTGATATTAGTATTGTTCTTCAGTATTTTCCAAACGTTGAGTGATTAACACAGCCTATGTAATGTTTTCTGTGATATTCTGTCTTTGACTAAAACCAAGTTTAAATGAAAAATTCTCAAGAATTATTTATATGCCTCACTCTAAACAAACTCAGACTTTCCATTAAATGCTTCATTGAAACAGAAGTTTACTGTTGCAGAGTTTCTAAAGGACATACTCCCTGTGGAAGTATTGTTTCAAGGAGACATGATGATCATGACTTATAAGTCAGTAGGACAGCTGCTTATGTTCCTATTTGATGAGCAGCCTTTTGCCAGAATATTGAATACATGATGTAGAAGATCACAAATTTTAGAAAGGGAATTCAGGATTTCATTTGGTATAGTTCTCTGCTTTATGAAGGTAAGATATTAACACTCATTTTGTGATTAAAACTCATGTGGCCTAGAGATGGTAAGAGATACCTATTTAACTATAAGTGGTGGTTGGTTTAAGATCAGTCTGGATTTTAAGCAGAATATGCATCATTCTAACCAGATGAGACTGTTGGCCTGAAGAAAGCTTTTTCCTTCTAGATTTCTCCTTACAAATGAAACAGCGTTACCTCCTTTTGGGTATAGTATGATATCTTAAGTGAAGCTGTTTTCCAAACAGAAATCTAATCAAACAGGTTTGATGATATGGTTTGACCAAGTATATTTCTGGGTCCCAATTTTGATCAGTAATGCCAATGTAATTTAAGTGTGCATATTTTTTGTTAGATTATTTTTATTTTTCATTTTGGCTTCCTACATTTTAAAGTACTGGCAGCCTTCCCCCATCCCCATGCTCCGCACCCCCCCCCCCCCCGCCCCTGGCTGTGTATGTGTGTCTACACACCATCTTCGTTACCATTTAATGAAGGAAACACATGTTGTCAAGTAAATATATAAATATATTATTTCAAACTGTGATGAATTTAATATGAGGGAAATATAGGATTCCATGGGGGGCATAACAGAGGACCTGATTAAGTTTGATAGATGAAGGCAGGGATCTCAAGAATTGAACCTTTTGCAGTCTTGCTTTCTCTTATCTTGAATGTTTTTTCATGTTCATACACATCTGTTAAATCATTTTTAATCATAGTATGATACTCTGATTCATGTGTATACCATAATTCGTTAACCCAGTCATCCATTGATGACATTTAAGTTATTTTTAGATTATTTTTTTTCATTTGAAACAGGGCACTATGAACAGACAACTTTGTGCAGATACCTCTGTGCATTTGTCCACCTAGATCCTTCAGTAAACATGAAGAATTAGAATTGTTGGGTCAAAGAGTAGAATCCATCTTTAATAATAATGAATAGTAACCCCTTACATTTAATATACTACTTATGCATAAATACCTGTAATGTACATTATTACCTCATTTGAATTTCATAACAGTTCTGTGAGGTAAAATGAAAATATTTTCCCTGTTTTTTTGATGAGGAAACTGGACTGGCATGCAATGCAAGGTAACTTGCACAGGTAGAACTAGGAGATGAGACAGATCCCTGGATTTGTTTCTCTAGGATCAGCAAATAATCCTCAGTAATAATTTACTTAAAGGGATGCCTGAGTGGCTCAGTCTGTTAAGTGTCCGACTTCAGCTCAGGTCATGATCTCACAGTTTGTGAGTTCAAGCCCCGCGTCGGTCTCTGTGCTGACAGCTGACAGCCTGGAGCCTGCTTCAGATTCTGTGTCTCCCTCTCTCTCTGCCCCTCACCTGCTTGCTCACTGGCTCTTTCTCTCTCTCTCTCAAAAATAAATAAAACATTAAAAAAAAAACAAAACAACTAAGACTCAGTGACTGTACCCTGAAATTTTTGTGTTAGTGCTCTCCTCTTCCGCTCTGCCAAATGCTTGAAACATGTGGTCAGCATCTGCTACTTTAATGCCTTCCCACCAATATTTTTCAACTTTTGTAGTTTGCTTCCTTTTTCACTATAGCTACTGAGACTGCTTTCTTAAAGGTAATTAGTAACCAAATGTATTGAACTGACACTATATATATATATATATATATATATATATATAAATATATATATATATATATATATATATATATAAATATATATATATATATATATAACTGTTGCTATACAGCTTCCCTACAATAGAGTTTATGGTATGTTTGGAAATATATGTATATAATAAAATGGTAAATAATACAAGTCAGTAAGATGTCATAAACATGGCTGTTTTTATTTATCAGATGACAGTATACAGATTAAATTATTTAGATTTATAGAAAAGATTACAATAGGTTCTTGTAGAAATGCTGTAGACTCCTAGTATATACTTATTCATTGATTAACATACATTCAGGGAGATATAGGGATTCCATAACTTAATGTAAGTGAAATTCCTTGCATTTTATCTAAGTAACTAATTTCTTAGAAAATATTTGGTTTGATAGATAATTTTGTTATTAACGTTGTTTCATACATTTCAGGGAAAAGTATTGTGGATTTTCTTTTTATTTAGTTTTATGACATTGGATAAAAGGGTTTCTGTGCGGTATTTATTTCCTTATGTTTGTTTATCATGGGAAATATTTTTGATAGTCTTTTGAGAACACTATGTAAACACCATTTGTGGAGGCCACATGATGAGAGCTTTGAAGCCATTTGAAATGGGCATTTTTAAATTATAGAAGAATATAATTTTAAATACAGAAGAACATAATTTTTGACATATTTTGACAAAACAACTGATTTTCCTTTATTCTTATTTTGATTAATTAGACATGGACAATTTAGGATTCTCTTTGAGGAACTGTAAAGAACCTTTCTTTTTATGTAATGAGAGACTAGCGGGTAAAAGGTAAGTTTGTTTTGGTATTAGAGGAAATGTAAATTTTGAGCTTTTAAGTTTTGATTACCATAGACTTGTGTGATAGTATCTATCTTCTATATGAATACCAGGAAAAAAGTGATTTTCAGACTCCACAAAACTCTGGGCGATATATTGTTTTTAATAAGGAACGTGTTAGGATTGGTTTCTGTAGTCTTTGTTGGTAACAGTCCGCAGAAGTTGCAATTTAAAATTTAAAACTAGTCTGGTTCTAAAACCATTTGATGTTCTTAACATTATCATTTTAACATGTTATCCAGTCCATTGTCCTTTGGAAGGCAGGTTACATTCCTGGAAATAGTACAGTATGCCAAAAAGAAGTATTTGAATCTCATTTTCCTATAGAATCATGGTTTTTTAGGGAGGTTACCAAAAACCCAAAGTCTAATATTTTTATGGAATTTATCACAAATGCCACATTTCATCCATTTAAAGAAACAAAACAATTTATCTACATAAAAGTTAAACATCTTTAAGTATATATAAATTAATTAAATAGAATTACATGGTGGTTACTTAACTATTGTAAGGATATAATGCCAAAGTCATAGTGTATGTTATATAGTTGTAATTTTTTTAATGAGTTATGCCTTATTTATTTATTTGCAAAAAGTGGATGATGGAACGTGAATTATACGAGGGCAGAGACTTTGTAATTTTACAGTATTTATATTCCTAGTGTAGGTGCTACTCATTAAATACTAAATGAATAGCTGAATACTTTGAGCATGATCATGTAGCTCTGAAAGTATTTTTGAATGAAATGTTCACATATTTTTGACAAGACTTTTAGAGAGACTTAGGCACAATTGATGGCTTTGTATGAAATATAGGGGTGTTTAATGTCATTATTCTCATTGTAATTTTGTGACAGGTATCCTTATTGCAGACAAAGTTATGTTTGTGTTTTTAACATTGAAGTTGAAGCTCATATTATCAGAATTGCTGAGTAACGTTTCTTTTATTCTTTAAACAAACATTTAAGTATTAGTAGGAATTTAATATTAACTTACTAAGTACCAGTAAGTGTTTCATACTGTTGGCCTTTTTCATAGATGTGGTAAATAACTTGGATGTTAATGATAGCGTGTAACAAGTGTGAAACACTGTCCTATGAGATGAAGGTCTCCTATTCTACATGTCCACAGGAATACTTGAGTGTGAATGGTCATAGCATTATTCATAATCACCAAAAACTGGAAACAAAATATCCATAAGCTGGTGAATGAATGGACAAACAAAATGCAGTATATTCATACAATGGAAATACTTTGAGCAATAAAAATAAACTACTCATATGTATAACAAAGTGGATGAACCTCAAAAACATTAAATGAAGTCAGATACGTAATAGTACATATTTCACATGATTCCATCATGTGAAATTTATAAAAAAGGGAAAACTATAGAAATTAGAAAGCAGATCAGTGGTGGTCTAGGAAATGGGAGTGGAAATTGACTGCAAATGGGCATGAGGAAACTTTTGGGGGTGATAGAAGTGTCCTAAAACTAGGTTGTGATAAAGGTTATGCAACTGTATAAATTTACTGAATCTCACTGAACTGTATACTTAAAATGGGTGAATTTTATATAGTATGCATATTATACCTCAGTAGAAGTGTAAAAGAAAAAGAAAATTGCCCATTCCTGTTTATTGCACTAAGATGAGTCTTGAACATGTGACAGATGCTAAAAAGAACTAAAGGTGTAGTGAATGAATGAATGAATGAATGAATGAATGCATAAATATTAAGCAATGAAGCCTTCAAAACTTGAAATAAACCAATAAGAGGTTAGAAGTAGGGAGTGTAGCCAGTTGGAAAAAGGTACCTCCATTCTCCTACAGCTACCAAAGCAAGGAGATTCAGCTGTCCTGCCAGCCTCTCTTCTACTACTCTCTTTGAGAATCACTTTTCTGTGTGATGTACTTCTCTTAGTAAGATTCTTTGAAATAGATGCATAACATCTAGTACTATAGAGAAGAATGTAATATATTAACAATAAAATTTAGGATCAATTTCAAAAAAAATGGGCTTTATATTATAAGTAATGCTGTTAATTATGGTTCCATTCATTTCTTTTCCCACCAAAGTAACTACTGAATGTCTATTTCATGCCCAACTCTATCCTAAAATATCAAATTACAATTTTGAAGTCAAGGGATTTAGGAAATCACCTATATTTTCTCCATTTTTTTTTTAATTTTTTTTTTTTTTTTTTTTTTTTTACATTTATTTTTGAGAAACAGAGTGAGACAAAGCGTGAACAGGGGAGGGGCAGAGAGCGTAGGAGACAGAATCTGAAGCAGGCTGCAGGCTCCGAGCAAGCAGTCAGCACAGAACCTGATGCGGGGCTCGAACCCACAAACTGTGAGATCATGACCTGAGCCGAAGTCCGACTGGCTCAACCAACTGAGCCACCCAGGTGCCCCTATTTTCTCCATTTTTTAAACGTTTATTTTTGAGAAAGACAGAGCACAAGCAGGGGAGGGGCAGAGAGAGAGGGAGACACAGAATCCGAAGCAGACTCCAGGCTCTGAGCTGTCAGCACGGAGCCTGATGTGGGGCTTGAACTCCAGGACCATGAGATCATGACACAAGCCAAAGTCAGATGCTTAACCGACAGAGCTACCCAAGCCCCCTGATATTTTCTCCATTTTTAAACGTTTTTAGAATGTTGCTCTGTAATAGAATGTGTTATCACACATTAAATATCCTGTTTTAACTTTTGGAAGTGTGCTTAAGAGCAATAATTTTAATTTCAAAATTCCCTGTGCTTCTTTTAAAAATTAAAAAAAAAATTTTTAATTTTATTTTTGAGAGAAACAGAGTGTGAGCGGAGGAGGGGCAGAGAGAGAGACACACACAGAATCTGAAGCAGGATCCAGGCTCTGAGCATCAGCACGGAGCCTGATGCAGGGTTTGAACCCATGAACTATGAGATCATGATCTGAGCCCAAGTTGGACGCTTAGCCAACTTGGCCAAGAAGAGCCAAGTTAGGCGCTTCTATCTGTAGTTTTTAATATTGCTCTCTCACCTAAGAAGTGATTATTTCATAAATAATGTGTAACTTTAGTATGTATTAGATACTTCTTAATTTCTGTCACTGCTAAGAATAGAAAGTGAGGTAGTTATCTTTTATTTTAAATTCATAACATGTTTAAAAAGTAATAGTTGTATATAGTAGCAATGAGTCCATTAATACCAAGTGGCTTATAAAGAAGAATAACATTTCCCTGCCTTATCTTTCCCCTTCCATTTTCTACTTCCTAGACGCTACCACTTCCAATGATATAACAATTTCTTCGGTTGTTTGCTTTCTTATTTATTTATTTTTTTAAGCTTTCATTTATTAAGTAATCTCTACTCCCAGTGTGGGGCTTGAACTAATAATCCCACCATCAAGAGTTGCATGCTCTTCCAACCAAGCCAGCCAGGTGCCCCTGCTTTTTTATTTCTAAATAAGAAGCAGGGAGCCTAGGTGGCTTAGTCAATTAAGTATCTGACTCTTGACTTCGGGCTTAGGTCATGATCTCAGGGTTCATGAGATCAAACCCCCTTTTGGTTTCTGGGCTCTATGCTGACAGGGGCAGAGCTGGCTTGGGATTCTCTCTCTCCCTCTGTCTGCCACTCCCCTGTGCTATCTCTCAAAAATAAATAAATATTTAAATAAATAAACGAGAAGCTTGTCCTGCTTATTATCTATTGATTTCCTGTTACAGAAGATGAAGACTTGACTGTCTATACTCTTAACTAACAGCAGATTAACTGTATGCCAGAAATGAAAATTTTTTTAAGTGGACATAAATATAGATATTTCCCAAAGGAATGATGTTTTTAAATTATGTACTTTCTAGGAATTTATATTATTAGTCTCCCACAATAAGGAATTAATATTTTACTCTCATTTTTTAGTACTTTGTGGTACATTAGATTATTGCCTCAATTTCTGGATGAGGCTTACTACTTTTTTTAAAAAATAAGTTTTGTTTGGATATAATTTCTATACAATAAAAACCCCCAGTTTTTAGTATATACTTCAGTGGCTTGACATATGTATACAATCATACAATCTCCAGCAAAATTATGATATAGAACATTTTCATCACCTCAAAATATTACCTCATGCTTCTTGACAGTTTCCTATCTGTACCTCTTGTTCCTGGCAACTTCTGAACTGTTCTGTCACTGCAGTTTTGCCATTTTTACAGTTTTATATAAATAAAATCATATACATACTCTTTTGTGTCAGATTTCTTTCACTTAGCATAGGGTTTTGGTTTTTTTTTTTGTAATGTTTATTTTTGAGAGAGAGGAAGAGCACAAGTAGGGAAGAGGCAGAGAGAGAGAGAGAGAGGGAGACACAGAATTCAAAGCAGGCTCCAGGCTCTGAGTTGTCAGTGCAGAGTTCGAAGTGGGGCTCGAACCCATGAACCATGAGGTCATGACCTGAGCTGAAGTCGGACACTTAACTGACTGAGCCACTCAGGCGCGCTTAGCATAGTGTTTTTTGAGATTCATTCATGGTGTTCTGTATTTCAACAGTTCAGTTCTCTATATTGCTGAGTAATAGTCCATTGTATGAATCTACCACAATTTGTTTATCCATTCACCAGTTGATAGACATTTAGGTTGCATATAGTTTTTAGCTATTATAAGTAAAGATGCCATGTACTTTCACGAACAGCTCTTTGTGTATATATGTACCTAGGAGTGAAATTACTGAGTCATGGAGTAAGTGTATATTTAACTTTATAAAGAAATTGCCAAACCATTCTCCAAAGTGTCTGTACCCATTTTACATTCTGACTAGCAGCGTAAGAGACTTTCAGTAGCTCCACAACCTGGATGGCCCTTGGTACTGTCAGTTTTTGTAAATTTTAGCCATTCTAGCGGGTGGGTCATGATAGTTTCTGGTTTACTTTACATTTTCCTTACAACTGATAATCATGGGCATCTTTATATATGCTTGTTTGGTATTGATATATCTTCTTTGGTGAGGTGTCTGATTATATTTTCTGCATTTCTTCTCTTGAGTTGTTTGTTTTCTTGTTGAGCTGTAAAGTATTCTTTGCAAATTCTGGATACAAGTTCTTTACTGTGTATGTGTTTTGCAAATGTTTTCTCCTACTCAGTGGTTTACCTTTATCATTTTTTTTAAATGCTTATTTATTTTTGAGAGAGAGACAGGGTGCCAGCAGGGAAGGGGCAGAGAGATGGAGACACAGAATCTGAAGCAGGCTCCAGGCTCTGAGCTGTTAGCACAGAGCCCAGTTCAGGGCACGAACTCATAGTGAGATCATGACCTGAGTCAAAGTTGGACACTTAACCGACTAAGCCACCCAGGCGCCCCAGCCTTTATCATTTTCTTAACAGTGTCTTTTGAAGACCAAAGTTGCATATTTTTATGAAGTCCAGTTGATATTTGTCCTTTATTGTTCATGCTCCTTATGTCCTAAGAAATCTTTTCATAATCCAAGATCTTGAGTATTTTCTCTTGTTTTCTTCTAGCAGTCTTACAGTTTTAGGTTTTACATTTAGATCTAAGCTTTATTTAGAGTTAATTTTTGGAGAAGGTGTGAGGCAAGGGCTAAATACCATTTTTTGGCAAATAGACATCTGGTTGTTCTAGTACTATTTTTTGAAAAGACTATATTTTCTACATTGAATTACCTTAGCATCTTTGTAAAAAATCATTTGACCATATATGTGCAAATCTATGATTGGTCCATTGATCAAAATATTTATTTTATTTCAAAACCATAGTGTCTTCATTACTATATATATATATTTTTTAATAAGTCATGGAATCAGGTAGTGTAAGTCTTCCAATGTGCTCCTTTTTTCAAAAGTTCCTTTGACTATTTTAGGTCTTTTGCAATTTAAGATACATTATAAAATCTGCTTGTCAGTTTCTATAATAAAGCCTACTAGAATTTTGATGGGGATTGCATTGACTCTATAGATTAATTTGGGGAGACCTGACACATGTGAACGATATTGTATCTTTCTATTAATGAATATGGTATGTCTCTTCATTTTGTCAATTATTTAGATGTTTTTTATGTTTTATTTTTTAAATGTTTATTTTTGAGAGAGAGAGCACAAGTGAGAGAGGGGCAGAGAGACAGGGGGAGACACAGAATCCAAAGCAGGCTCCAAGCTCTGAGCTGTCGGCACAGAGCCTGATGCAAGGCTCAAACTCACGAACCATAGATCGTGACCTGAGCCGAAGTCGGGTGCCCCTAGATGTTTTTAAAGTTCAGCAATATTTTGTAGTTTTTCAGAATGTGAGTAATGTATGTATTTGTTAAATTTATCCTTAAGTATTTATTATTCTTTGATGCTATTATTGTAAATGGCAGTTGAATTTGGTATATTTTAATAATTTGTATATTCCTTAGGGTTTTCTAAATAGATGATAAATGATGTTTACAGTAAAGATATTTTTACTTCTTCCTTTCCATTCTATATATTTCTTTTTCCTGCCTTATTTTACTGGTGAGGACCTCTAATACAGTGCTACATAGAAGTAGCGAGAGTGAACATCCTTACCTTGTTCCTCATCTTGAGAAAACATGCATCCTTTCACCATGGAGTATGATAATTTTTTGTAGATGCCTTTTCACAGGTTCAGGAAATTCTTAATTTATGAGGGGTGTGTGTGTGTGTGTGTGTGTGTGTGTGTGTGTGTGTGTGTGTTTTAAATCTTTAATAGATGCTGAATTTTGTCAAATGCTTTTTCTTCACTTATTGAGATTATACTATACTGTATTTTTTTATTCTGTTAATGTGGTCAGTTACAGTGATTGATATTTTTGTTGAATCTTAAATCAGTCTTGCATTCCTGGAGTAAACTCTACTTGGTCATGGTGTAGTTTGCAATACTGATGCCAACACCCTGCAGTTAACACAGCGTCCACAAGTCTAAGGTGCAGTCCTCAACATGACTGCCCTCACTACAGATGCCAGCTGTAAGTTCAGGAGTCTCTAGGCCACCTACTCTTCTGACTATCTGGCTACCAATTTGGGGGTTCTCACAATCCCCTCAAGTTTGTTAATTCACTAGAACTACTCAAAGAACTCAAGAGAGCACTATACTTATTACAGATTTTATTATAAATGATACAAATCAAGACTAGCCAAATGAAGAGATATATAGGGCAAAGTTTGGGAGAGTTGGGAACATGGAGCTTTTGTGTTTTTTCTCTGTAGAATCAAGATGCATTGCCTTCCTGGCACACGGATGTATTTACCAACCAAGAAGCTCACCTGAGCCTCAGATTTCAGAGTTTTTATTTCATTATGTAGTCATAATTGATTGAATCATTGGCCACATGAGTAAACTCAATCTCTAGTGACCATTCTCTCCCTGGAGGTTAGGAGGTCAGGTGATATCAGTGTCTTACAGCCTCAACCCTCTAATCACACAGTTCATCTTTCTGTCAAGACCAGCCCCCGATTTGAGTCATCTCTTCAGCATAAATTCAAGCGTGGTCCAAGGCTCCACCATGAATAATGTAGACACTCCTATAACTTGAAAATTCCAAGGTTTCAGGAAGTCAGAACAAAGGCCAGACACATTTTTTTTATTGTAAAACTCATACTTTCTATTTGCTGTTGGATTCAGTTCGCTAAGAATTTTTGTGTCTATGTTCATAAAGGATAGTAATCTGGTTTTTAGGTTTCCCCCCCCCCCCAGTGTAATTTCTTTGTCAGAGTTTGCTATCAGGATAATACTGGCCTCAAAATGAGTTGGGAAGTGTTTCTTCTTCCTTTATTTTTTGAAAGATTTTATGCTTAGTAACATTTGCTAACGAAAACTTCTGGGCCTAGACTTTTCTTTATGGGAAGGTTTTTGATTATGGATTCAGTTTCTTTAATAGATGCAAGAATATTCAGGGTTTCTAATTATTCTTGAGTCAGTTTTGATAATTTTTATCTTTCAAGAAATTTATCCATTTTATCTAAGTTGTTTGAATATATTGGCATAAAGTTGTTCATCATATTCTCTTACCATTCTTGTAATGTGTGTCATCCATAGTGATGTGTGCTCTTTCATCCTGGTGGCTTTTTTTTTTTTTTTTATTGGTAGTTTTTGTCTCTTTCATCAGTCTTAGAAGTTTATCAGTTTTGCTGACCTTTTTAAAGTCAGCTTTTAGTTTTGTTTTGTTTTTTCCCCAAGTTTATTTATGTTGAGAGAGAGAGCAAGAATCCCAAGCAGGCTCTGCACTGTCAGTGCAGAGTCTAATGTGAGATTTGAACTCACCAGTCCTGAGATAATGAAATCAAGAGTTTGGGCCACCCAGGTGCCCCAGTCAGCTTTTGGTTTTATGGCTATTCTCCGTTGTTTCCTGTTTCTTATTTTGGTCATTCTTGTTCTTGTCTTTATTTTTCTCCTGTACTTCATAGTTTATCAGCCTCAGCACTTGACAGTTTGGGCCAGATAATTCTGTTTTGAGCATCATAAGGTGTTTAGCAGCATCCCTGACCTCTCCTTACAAAATGCCAGTGGATCTCCCTAGTTGTAATAACAGAATGTCTCCAGACATTGCCAAATATCTTCTGGTGAGCAAAATAGCCCACACTTGACAACCATTGCCCAACTTCTTTCAGTTTAGTGTGCTTCTTTTTCTAGCTTCTAAATGTGGAATCTCAGATCATTGATTTTGGACTCCACCCCCAACAAAAATATTTAAAGCTAAACATTTGTCTCAAAGCACTGCTTTAGCTGTATTGAGCAAATTTTGATTATGTTGCATTTTCTTTATTATCCAGTTGAAGGTGTGTGCGTGTGTGTGTGTGTGTGTGTATATATATATGTATATATATATATACACACACACACATATGTATATATATATACATATATATATATATAAACACACATATATATACACACACACACACACACATATATATATTTTTTAAAGATTTTATTTTTTTAAGTAACGTGGGACTCAAACTTACAACCCTGAGATCAAGTGTTGCATGCTCTACCAACTGAGCCAGCTGGGCACCCTTATTTTCTAATTTCTTTGTGATTTGTTCTTTAACCTGTAACTTCTTATTTCCTTCCTCTATTTCTTGGAGTTTAATTTGCTCTTCTTTTCATAGCTTCTTAAGGTAAAAGAATTTACTCTGTATAATTTTGGTAGTGAAAATTATACTTTACAAAGTGTATAACTTAGGGATATTTATGTAGTGAGCCAGAAGATTTATCGGAGGCTTAAATTAGGGTGTTTGCTATATTTGAAATAAGAATTGCTTTTTACTGAATTCATTTCATATGTAATTAAAATTTTTCCCTGTTTATTGAAAGTGAACATGCAGAAAAACAAATCCTAAGTGTACAGTTTGATGAATTTTCACAAAGGTAAAGAAATAAAATATTACAGACTCTCTTAGAAGCCCTTCCCTTTGACTCTTTCCAGTGAGTGTTACCCTCTCCCTGAGGCAACCACTATTCTAACTTTTGATACTTTAAATTAATTTGGCCAGGTTTGAGCTTGTATGGGTGGAGTTATACAGTATATGTTTTTGTGTCTGCCTTTTTTCATTCAACATTATGTTGAAATTAGAAGATTCATCCATGTTATTGAATAAAAGGTGTTCATTTTCAATGCTCTGTAGTATTACATTGTATGAGTATTTCACAATTTGTTTATTCTACTATTGATGGACATTTGTTTCTAATTTTTGGCTAGTATGAAAAGAATAAGCATTGCTTTGTATGTTCTTTGATGAACATATATATTATTTTGGTATATGCCTATGTGTGGAGATGCTGAGTCCATGTAAGGATTGCATATATTCAGCTTTCATATGTAAGTTTTAAGGGAAATTTAATTGATTGTAGTTATTGTTACACATCCTTTTTAGACACTTGCTTTTTTTGTGACCTTAGTTATTACGGTAGTTATGCTTTTGTCATTGTTAAGGAAGAAGCAATATGTTTCTTACAAGGCATTTTTCCTAAAAGCCTGCAATATTCAAGTTTTAGTGTTTTTATGGTTTTTAAAATGTAACTTTGATAGGAACAAATATACAAAATTACCTTCTTGAAAGAATTACTTTAATAAATAAGTCCTAGAGGTAAAAAGTATGACATAGGGAATATAGTCCATAAAATTGTAATAACATTGTTTGGTGACAGATGGTGACTACACTTACTAAGTGAGCACTGAGTAATGTATGGAATTGTTGAATCATTATGTTGTGTACCTGAAACTAGTTTAATACTGTATGTTAATTATACTTCAATAAAATTTAATTTAAAAAAGGAATAATTACTTTATTGCCAGTTAGCATGGTTTTCTTCTTTTACAGTGTTTTTCAAACTATCTCAGCACTAATGTGGCTGAAGTTTTCTGTTTTTCTTCTCCTTTAAATATATGTATATGAAATTACAAACTTTAAGATACAATTAGTAGATATTTGTTTAGCTTCAGAGAATGTGTTCTTTTCATTGTGTGGAGGGTAACATCCATAAGACATTTTAGGATTACAAAGCAAATAAAACAAAAATGTTAACAAATATGGGGTTGGCTCATCAGTTCAACAAAGGTGGTGAGATCTTTCCTTTTGCTAAAAGAGAATATTAATTCTGGGAATGGCTGCTTTTATTTTTTTCCACGGTGGCACTACTCGAGCCAAACTGTTTTGTTCAGTTTCAGTCCTGTGCTTCATTTCATTGACTGCCACCAAACTACAATCTAAAGAATTAAAAGTTTATGTATTAGAGCTCTGTTGTAGTCAATGAAAAGTCACAGATCTGGTTGAGATAATGATTCCCATTCAGACAGGGAATTCATTAGCATGTCTCTCTTAAAGGGATATTATTTGTGAAAAAGATTACCTGTGATTCAATGATAGAATGATAGAAATGTCTTTTCTCTGTCCTTGAAAGTTAAGCATTCAGAGTAAGGGTATCTGAAAGGCATACAATTCATTAGTGTTTGCTTTCAGAGGTGCATTTTATTTGGAGAAGAGAAGTGGGCTAACCCGATGGATTATTAGAACATCTCAGTTTTATAGAGAATTTATCATAATTGAGTATTTCAGTGGCACATTATTGGTAGGGTTTGTTTGGACACATAGGCTCAGAGAAGCAAAAAGAGGTTGTTCCTAGTATGTGATACTCATTTCTTGCCAACAGTATTTAGATCATTAGTTTCTCTGTGTACACATAATTAGTCATCTTTCTCTCTGTCATAACCTAAAGCTTGTACTATCTTCACAGCTGACTAAATGACCAAAATACTTATATTTTCTTTCAGTTTCTTTTTTCATCATTATGGTTGTTTATTTCCAGGCTCATTCTGAGTATATTGAGAACTTATTGATTTATTGCCCCATGTAGTATACTCAGTTGTTTTAGGTAGTATGTTTTTAGTTTTGTTAAAAATAATAAGTGTAGTTGCAATGGCTGACATTTACTGAATATTTATTATGGTTACATGCTTTTACATATTTTTCTCTAATTCTCACAGTAACCCAGCCAAGCCACGTGTTATTATTCCAGTTTTACAAACGAGGAAACTTAATCAGAGAGGTTAAATAATTTGTTTAAAGTTACACAGCTAGTGTGAATGATTGAGTTAATAGACTCAGGACTTTTGTCCTGTAACACCACAGGTCTTTATGACCTATTAGTTGCTGTTCTCTGGTTTTGCTTTGGACATTACAGCTCTGCTTATTTTATTATTTTATTTTAATTTTAATTTTTATTTTTTCTTCCAAGTTCTTATTTAAATTCCAGTTAACATACAGTGTAATACTAGTTTCTGGTGTAGGATTTAGTGATTTATCACTTACATACAACACCCAGTGCTCATCACAAGTGCCCTCTTTAATGCCCATCACCCATTTAACCTTCCCCCTGCCATCTTCCCTCCAGCAACCCTCAGTTCTCTATGGTTACGAGTCTGTTTTATGGTTTGTGTGTCTGTCTTCACACCGCCCCGTACTCATTGTTTTGTTTTTTCCAGTTCCACATATGAGTGAAATCATACAGTATTTGTCTTTCTCTGGCTTATTTCACTTAGCGTAATACTCTCTAGCTCCATCCATGTCACTGCAAATGGCAAGATTTCATTCTTTTTTATTGCTGAGTAATGGTCCATTATATTACATACGACAACTTCTTTATCCATTCATCAGTGGATGGACATTTGGACTCTTTCCGTACTTTGGCTATTGGTGAGGCTGCTATAAACATCGGGGTGCATGTATTTCTTCAAATTAGTATTTTTGTATCCTTTGGGTAAGTATCTAGTAGTATAAATTGCTGGATCATAGAATAGTTCTATTTTTAACTTTTTGAGAAACCTCCATACTGTTTTCCAGAGTGGCTGCACCAGTTTGCATTCCTATCAGCAGTATAAGAGGGTTCCTCTTTCTTTCTCCACATCCTTGCCAACATCTATTGTTTCCTGTGTTGTTAATTTTAGCCATTCTGACAGGTGTGAGGTGATACCTCATTGTAGTTTTGATTTGTATTTCCCTGATGATGAGTGATGTTGAGCATCTTTTCATGTATGTGTTAGCCATCTGTATGTCTTCTTGGAAAAATGTTTATTCATTGCTTCTTGGCCTTTTGGCTAAGATCAAGTGTGGAAAAATGTTTATTTATGTCTTCTGCCCATTTTTAACTGGATTATTTGGGGTTTTTTTGGGTGTTGAGTTTTATAAGTTCCTTATATATTTTAAGTTACTAACGCTTTATCAGATATGTCATTTACAAATATCTTCTGCCATTCTGAAGGTTGCCTTTTAGTTTTATTGATTGTTGCCTTGCTCTGCAGAAGCTTTTATCTTGATGAAGTCCCAATAGTTTATTTTTGCTTTTGTTTCCCTTGCCTCAGGAGACATAAGAAGTTGCTACGGCCAATGCCGGAGAGGTTTTCCTCTAGGATTATGATGGTTTCCTATCTCACATTTATTTTGAATTTTGAATCCATTTTGAATTTATTTTTGTGTGTGGTATAAAACAGTGGTCTAGTTTCATTCTTTTGCATGTTGCTGTCCAGTTTTCCCAACACCATTTCTTGAAGAAACTCTTTCCTTGGATATTCTTTCCTGCTTTGTTGAAGATTAGTTGGCCATATAGTTGTGGGACAGCTCTGCTTGTTTACTTATGCTCCTTTCCACTTGGTATGTCCTCTCCCTATCAGGTCCAGCCTCTACTAGTAGCAAATAGTCCATCATTTAAGATCCATACCAAATGCCACCTTTTTCTGAAGTTTACCCTGATGGCCATATTTGGGAAGTAAATTCTGCCTTGTTTGTTTGTGTTTGTTTATTTTGGTGGGGGAGGGTCAGAAGGAGAGGGAGAATCTCAAGCAGACTCCATGCCCAGCACAGCCTGACATAGGACTCCATCTCACAATCATGAGATCATGACCTGAGCCAAAATCAAGAATCAGATGTTTAACCGACAGAGCCACCCAGGCGCCTCAAATCTGCCTACTTTAAACTCCCATAACACTTTGTACCTTTCTTTATATATTTATTTCGCCTTGAGTTATAATTATTAGTATACATGTCTTAAATTTACCAGAGACGGTCTTTGATTCCCTGTAGTCTAAGACAGTCTTAAAGATACACATTATTTGTTTACTTGATATTACAGGCAAAAAAAGCCGTGAAAACAGAAGTACTACTGATAGATTTTTTTTTTTAAAGTGTAAGAACATGACAATATGGTAAAGATTAGTACACACACAATCATTTTTGTTTCTTGATATTTGGAAATATTGTTAAATGCTACTAGTGTATAACTAGTATGATGTGCATTTCTTGGTTTGATGAAAAAGTTCATATTCTTAGCTGTCATTTTATATTTTTTTAGAAACAAGACAAATAAAAGTCTGAGAGAGGTGGGAAGAACCTGCTGTTTTAATTTTGTTCACAGCAGTGGGTCAGATTATGTTCTTTTGGTGCTAGCTTTGATAATAGGTTCAATACAATATTGGAATTCAACAATTGGTTATCTTTGGGTATATATTATTTTGCATTTATGGCCATATGTGGGATCTCTAGACTGTTTAGATTAAGTTTATGGTAAGTAGTCTACTTCTGTCTAAATAGGTTGTTTCCATTTATTATTTACTTTACTATTTCATTGTTTTTATTTTACTTGTTCTAGGTTTTCTTCTCGGATAAAGGCAGTTAAACCAAAACTTACTACAAGGGGGTGGGGAATTTCATTATTGATTACCCATTCAAATTTTGAACAAATTTTTTGTTTTAAATCTCTCTAAAATATGTCTTATTCCTCTTTTGACTTACTGATTCACTTTGACAAAAAAGAACTTAAAACTTTTTGTAAATACTTATTATAGTGATAGAGATTTGGCTATAATTTACTTGTTGGGTTTTGAACTCTTAAGTCTGTTAAACGAAAGGTTCTATGTTTTTATAATTTCTTCCATCTGAATTGTACGTATCCTTGCTGTTAATTTGACTGAACTCTTGAAGCATCTTAAGATTTTTTTTTTAACCTCTTTTGAAGGAGAAGTCCTTTTATTAAGATAATCTTTTGAAAATGAACATTAGTCTTTTTTATCCTGTGTCACTTGGACCTTGTGATACTGCTAAGAAAGCAGAGGGTGGACAGGAGACAGTAACTCAAAAAAGCCTTTGGCTCTTGAACTAAGACAGTGGGTAAAATTTCTACAAATTATGAGATTGACGACAACACTCCTATTGTTTATTTGTTTTATTATTTAGTTAAAAAAATTTTTAACATTTATTCATTTTTGAGAGACAGCGTGAGCAGGGGAGGAACAGAGGGAGAGGAAGACAGAGAATCCCAAGCAGGCTACATGCTATCCTGTCAGTGCAGAGCCTGATGTGGAGCTTGAACCCATGAACCATGAGATCACGACCCAAGCTGAAATCAAGAGTTGGACGCTTAACCGACTGAGCTAGCCAGATGCCCCTAAAGTTTAGAAATGTAATTGTTAAATATCCATTGGAATGACAGATTAAGGTAATCAGTAATATTCTGAAAACAGTTGACATTAACCAGAATATGTTAAATGATTAAAGTATTAGTTTCTGTGACAGGAACTTGAACTCTACTTTATAAAATTCTTGTTATTGCTAATGTTAAATTATTGTAAAAGTAATATATATTCATTCAAGAGAACTAGTATAACATAATTCTAATAATAGCTAACTTTAGAGTTTGTTATATTTTGCTATTCAGTGTAAACTATTTATTCCTCCTAACAATCACATGAGGCAAGCACTGTTACTTTTCCTATTTCATAGATGAGGAAACTGAGCACAGAGAAATGAAGACTTTAACTAGACCAAACAGTACTTGAACCCAGGAGATCTGGCCTAGAGTCTGGCCCTTAACCTCTCTTTCCAGGTAGTTAAGAACTTGAGTTTTGGGATAAGAAAGACCTGGGCTTAAATCCTGGTTACTACTTATACTCTTGGGACGAGAGCGTGTCTCTTGACCTGAGGTTCAGTATTCTTGTTTACAAAACAAGGGTATTTGGGGGAGAAAATGAAATAATATATGGACTGCTTAGCACACTGTTTAGCAGACACTGTACTTGTTCAGTAGATGATAAGTATTATAACAAATATTGGTAAGCAAAATGAAAAAAAAGGCCCAAAAAGAAAACAACCATTGTTAGCATTTTGAGGTATATCCTCCCAGTCTTTTAAAAGTGTGTTTCTTGGGGTGCCTAGTGGCTCAGCTGGTTAAGCATCTTACTTTGGCTCAGGTCATGATCTCAGGGTTTGTGAGTTCAAGCCCCTCATCATACTCACTGCTGTCTGCCCAGAGCCTGCTTCACATCCTCTGTCCCCCTCTCTCTGCCCCTCCCCACTCCCTCAAAAATGAATAAACTCTTGAAAAAATAAAATCACTTAGCAGTAAGGCAAACCTTATTCAGCTTCTGTGCTAGCCAAAACATTTTTTCTGTGTTTAGGAGTGACTAAGTGGAGATGGAAGAGGACATAGAAGTACATTTTTCTTTTTAAACAAAAATGGATTATATGTGAATTAAAAATCTACAGATCAGGGCTCCTGGGTGGCTTAGTTAAGTGTCTGTCTCTTGATTTTGGTTCAGGTCATCATCTCAGGGTTCGAGGACCCTGTGTCAGCTGTGCTGTCACCCTTGAGTCTGCTTGGGATTCTCTTTTTACCCCCCTCTTTCTGCCCCTCCCCCTGACTCATGCACATGCACATTCTCTCTGTCTCAAATAAATAAACTTAAAAAAAATTTTTTTTTAATCTACAAATCAACAAAATGTAGGATAGGGGTAGGCAAGAAAACACGTGCTAGCATTAATTTTATTAAGATAACAGTGAGGGGCGCCTGGGTAGCTCAGTCAGTTAAGCATTTGATTTAGGCTGAGGTCATAATCTCACGTTTTAGAATTTGAGCCCCACATGGGGCTCACTGCTGTCAGTGCATAGGCCACTTTGGAGTCTCTGTATCCCTCTCTCTCTGCTCCTTCCCTCCTTACACTCTCTCTCCTCTCTCAAAAATAAATGAACATTAAAAAAAAGTAACAGTGAAACACCAGTTTCAGAATATTTAGTTGTTAACTGAAGACACTATATCTGAATGAATAATTCTAACGAATGTAGGCTATTTCTTCTTGATGAGTGTGATTGTAGAAGTCTGACTATATTGCATTGTTAAAGAAATTCTCTGGGTGTGGTACAGCAGTAACTAATCCCCCTTTCCATAACCTTAGCAACAAATGGCTAATGGTCTTTTTTGTTTTCCTTTTAGGTCTACACACAATGAGCTGGAAAAGAACCGGTGAGTCAGTGATGAACGCAGCTTTCATTTTTGTTAAAAAGCAAACTCAGTGTTTTATCTGTGAAAATAATGTAATAGTACATATGTAGTTATAATTTTAAAATGTATAGCATATCATGAATCTGATATGTATGTATTCTTTCCAAAAAAAATGACCTTAAGTAGTAAATTTATACCATCTAAACTGGAGTACCCCAGTAAATTTTTAAGCTCATTTGAATTTTGAGTTTATGGTGTAGCCTTCTTTCTTTCTGTTTCTAAAAACAGGTTAATTGTAATAGGCTATGGCTTAAATATGGTCATGCTATAGTATTAGGTTTCTGTAGTGTAGCTAATAAATATTATGACAAATTGTAGGCCATTGAATTTCTCTTTTTTTGCAGTTTGTTTATTTGTTCATTTATTCATGCATTCAGCAATCTTTATCAAGCATGAACTATATGTCAGTGCCAGGCAGGCATAATGCTTTAGATAGAAAATATAAGAATGTGTGAGATAGTTTTTGTCTTTAAAGAACTTACAGCTTTCTGAGGGAAACAGGTAATTAAAATACTGTATAGGGGCGCCTGGGTGGCGCAGTCGGTTAAGCGTCCGACTTCAGCCAGGTCACGATCTCGCGGTCCGTGAGTTCGAGCCCCGCGTCAGGCTCTGGGCCGATGGCTCGGAGCCTGGAGCCTGTTTCCGATTCTGTGTCTCCCTCTCTCTCTGCCCCTCCCCCGTTCATGCTCTGTCTCTCTCTGTCCCAAAAATAAATAAAAAATGTTGAAAAAAAAAATTTTTTTAAAAAATAAAATACTGTATAGTGTGGTAAGTATAGTAATGGAGTAGAGCATACTGAAAAATCACTTGGGAAGGTCATCTGATTTTCTTTTGAGGGAGTCTTAGAAGGCTCTAGAGACGATGGTGAGTGAGTACTTTGTGTTGAAGAAACTATAAAAGGTTCAGTATGAGTACTGTATAAAAGATTATAGCAAGAGGCAAGCCAGGCTAGTTATTGACACCTATGCTAAAGAGTTTGGGTGTCTTCTGAGAGCAGTAGGGAGCAGTTGGATGATTTTAAGGTGAGTTGTCATGTGATCAGATCTGTGTTTTGGAAAATCACTTTGGCCATAGTGTGAAGAACTGGTTGATTGGAAGAAGGGATCTCAGACAAGAAAACTCTTTTGGCAGTTGTTGGAAGCTTCCAATGTAGGAGATAGAAGTAGCCAGAGTAAAGAGACTATATGGAGTAGAATCAGTAGAAATTGGTGGTTTGTTGACTATGGAAGTATTACTATTTACCAAGAAAAAGAAAGCAGGACGAGGAATTGTTTGGGAGAGAAGATGAGATTGTATGAGCAAAATATTGTTTTTGATACAGAGACTAGATTAATAACAACAAACTGGAATAATCTGCATCAGCCATTTCTGACAAATAAGATTTCCATGACCTTCAACTTTTTGTCCTTTTTTTTTTTTTTTTTGTAAATTTTTAAAAATGTTTTTATTTATATTTGACAGAGAGAGAGACAGAGCATGAGTGGGGGTGGGGAGCAGAGAGAGGGAGACAGAATCCGAAGCAGGCTCCACGCTCTGAGCTGTCAGCACAGAGCTCGATGCAGGACTAGAACTCATGAACCATGAGATCATGAACAGAGCTGAAGTCTGATGCTTTACCAACTGAGCCACCCAGGCACCCCTTGCTCCTTTTTTTTAAATAGAAGGGGCTTTGTGCTCGCTTTGGCAGCACATATACTAAATAGAAGGGGCTTTATAGATTGACTAACCTAACTGCCTCATTGTAGATTAATTTAAATGTCAAATCCTCTTGAACAGGCTTAGCATAGTCCTCCAGGCTGACTTAGTGGCTTTTACAAACACTTTGCACAATGCTCTGTTCGTATCTCCTGTTGTAAAACTTAATCAGGTAGTATTGTAACTACCTGTTCATGTCTCTTTCTGCCAAATGACTACAACTGCCTCAAAGGCAGGGATTCTGTTTTGTTCAATTTTGTAACCTCAGTACTTAGTATTTGATGCATTTATAGTAAGTGATGGCTTTAATATTGATGGATAAAACTGGAGCAAAGTTCAGTGGTCTAGTCCAAAACTGCTTTGTGGGAAAGATTTATGGCTAGATTAAACATGACAAAAACACCAAGAAATGACAGCTCTGAGGATTCTAAAATTAAAAACTTATATTGTACTTTAAATTAGAGCATCAAGACTGGATTTTGGATCACATTTTAAAATACTGGTAAACACCTGGGGACATCTCGGTGGCTCAGTCGGTTAAGTGTCCAACTCTTGATCTCGGCTCAGGTCATGATCTCAGGGTTTGTGAGTTCGAGCCCTGCATTGGGCTCTGCACTGCTCAGGCCTGCTTGGGATTCTCTTTCTTTCTCTCTCTCTCTCTCTCTCTCTCTTTCTCTCTCTCTCTCTCTCTCTCTCCCCCACTTGTACTCTCTCTCAAAATAAATAAACTTAAAAAAATTAAAAAATAGAATAGTGGTAAGCATCCAAATGTAGTCCTTGGGAGACCTTCATTGGAAACCTGGTAAAAGCCTTTAACACTGAAGTGAAGAGACTCTTTAGTAAACTATTTGAAATGGAGCTTTTTAAACCTTTGAGTAAATTCTGTTAAATGCATTTCATGTACCAATTCTGACTTATTGATAACTTTATCACCCATATTATTACTTTGATGTATCCTAAAGTTGTTTAATCTAGTATCTGTCTGTGGCACTGGTGTAACATGTGTAGCTTTTGATTACCTGGTCCTTATGTGATCTCCAGTATCTCCAGTGAAGGTTTTTGTTTTCATTTTATTTACTTAGGCCTAAGACTCTCTAGCTGATTTCCTACCCTACCTCACTTAAGACATGATTCCCTCATCCTCTATCGTCTTCTTCTTTCTCCCTTCTCTCCTTCTTTTCTTTCTCCTTTCCTCTCTTCCCTGAGGCTTAATTGAAAGGTAATATAAACTTAACCTTTCCAAGATGTATTTGTTCTTTTTTTTTTTTTTAATTTTTTAAATTTTATTTATTTTTGAGAGAGAAACGAGCATGAGCAGGGGAGGGGCAGAGAGAGAGAGAGAGACAGAATCTGAAGCAGGCTCCAGGCTCTGAGCTGTCAGCACAGTGCCCGACGCAGGGCTCGAACCCACAAACCGTGAGATCATGACCTGGGCCAAAGTCAGACGCTTAACTGACTGAGCCACCCAGGCGCCCCTGTATTTGGTTTTTTAGAAAATATTTATTTTTGAGAGAGAAAGAGAGCTGGCAAGCAAAGGAGGGGCAGAGAGAGAGGGAGACAGAGGATCTGAAACAGGCTCTGTGCTGTCAGTGCAGAGCCCAACACAGGGCTTGAACCCATAAAGCATGAGATTATGACCTGAGCTGAAGTTAGATGCCCAACTGACTGAGCAACCCAAGCACCCCAAGATGTATTTGTTTTTAAAAGGGGTAGTTATCAATATAAATAAATCTCAAATTTAATGAATGTGTCAGAGGGTAACAAAGAAGAATCCGTTTTAATCAATCCATTTTAATCTATACTCCATTTACGAAAAGTTAGAGGCTTGTGATTGAGTGAAAACCAAAAACATTGGTAAGCACAGGATAACTTAAAGGGAGAGAGGTATTTTAGCCAAATAGCAACAAGGCAACACAAGAATATTTTTAAAATCTAAGCCTGTTTTGTTACTAAGTTTTTAAGCCCTTGCTCATTTTATTTAACAGCTCTTTCTTTTCCCCAAGGCACCATTTTTATTTGATACATTAAAGAAAAAAAGTTAACGTAGCTTTGGCTTCCTTTAAAATAAATAGAATTTTGGGGCGCCTGGGTGGCGCAGTCGGTTAAGTGTCCGACTTCAGCCAGGTCACGATCTCGCGGTCCGTGAGTTCGAGCCCCGCGTCAGGCTCTGGGCTGATGGCTCGGAGCCTGGAGCCTGTTTCCGATTCTGTGTCTCCCTCTCTCTCTGCCCCTCCCCCGTTCATGCTCTGTCTCTCTCTGTCCCAAAAATAAATAAAAAACGTTGAAAAAAAAAATTAAAAAAAAAAATAAATAAAATAAAATAAAATAAATAGAATTTTGACTTTGCCTTTCATTTGCTTTTGAGTGTGATTTTACATGAGGAAAGTAATTCACTATCAAAAGGGTAATTTGATTTTGTCTTCATTCTGAGAAGATGTTCCTAAAGTAATTCATATTCTTGAAATTTTTCCACTTTACATGTGATATATTTATGTCAGGAATGGTTTGTTTTTTTTTTTTAACGTGGTTTAAAATCTTGCATATAAAGCTGCTCTGAGTTAGTCTTTTTTTTTTTTTTTTTTTTTAACTGGGGCAAAGCAGTGAGAATTAATGTAGATGATTTTGAAGTGTTAGCGAATAACAGGAATTCCAGATGGCTATCTTGAAGCCCTAAGATTGTTGAAGCTCTGGGTCTGGCCTTGAGGAGACAGTAGCCAGCAAATGTTGAGTTTCATACTCCCATATCTCAGAGGAAAGCCTAATGGTTGACATTTGGAGTCTGGCAGGCCCTGTGTAGTTTGCTCTGACCTGCAGTTACCCCAATATACGGAGCTTGAAGTAGTTTCAAGACTGATAAAGGGATTCAGGTTTTCTGGATAGGTCCTGGGGGCTTATTTCTGCCTAAAACCTGATGGTTACACAGAGCCTACTGTAGACAGTTCAGAGCATTTATTACTTGTATCCTTACCTTGTCTCCCTAGACCTATACATTTATTATTTGTATCCTTACCTTATCCCCCTAGACCTATAATAACTTGTAACTGGCTCCAGAGGTGGAAGTAAAAGGGAAGCAAAGTACCTTTAGATGTAGATGTTCTACATTCTTCAGGAATCTATGTGAATCCTCTCATGGTAAAATTAATGAATCTTTGAGATTTGAGAATTAAGAAGTTCACGTTGTCCATTGGCTTATCTTATGAGTTGTAGCCTTAGCAGAGAAAAAAACCCCATCCCGTGCAGATGTTAGATCACTTCATTGCTTTTTCATTTTCTTAATTCAGATTATTGATGATGTTTTTGAAAGCATCATGGGGCGCTTGGGTGGCTCAGTCGATTGAGCATCTGGCTTTGGCTCAGGTCATGATCTTGCAGTTTGTGGGTTCGAGCCCCGCATCGGGCTCTGTGCTGACAGCTCAGAGCCTGGAGCCTGTTTCTGATTCCATGTCTCCTCCTCTCTCTACCTGCCACCCGCCCCTCCCCCCCCCCATGCTCATGCTCTATCTCTCAATAATAAATAAATGTTAAAAAAAAAAAATTAAAAAAAGTGTCAACAACTTTAACAGGACTTTAATGGTCAAGAACCTTAGAAGAGGCCATTCAACCCTGATAGCTGTTATTCCTTTGAAACAAAAGGCTTATCTTTATCGCAATTTTGGCAAAGCCTAGTAGGGCCAAATGAGGATACTGGCAGAGCAGAAGTGCCTGAGTATTTGGGATAAAAGAGAAGCAGGTCCAATGAATGGTAATAGGTGTCTTCCATATAGAGACTTCCTCATATTTCTGAGGGAAAGATAAAAATGACATTTATGGAGTACTTACTGTATTCCCCCACTATGCAAGACTGTTATGTAATCTTGTATGGTAGGAAGGCAGAAAGTGTAGGTCAAAGTGTTATTGAAAACTAGCCATTTTGACCATCATAACTACAATTTGAAACAAGATGATGGAAACACAAAAACAGTCCTAACCATGATTCTATCTGATCATAAATATGATAGCTGTATTTAATATCAATCTTCAGTAATGATTAATAAATATTCTTTGTGGCATTGTGGTGGACAAAATGAAGTATAAGATCGTGACTCTATCCTATCTTTAAGATTTAGGTCATTATAGTTTGGTAATTATGGGTTTCATCTTTCAGTACCAGGATCTAGTTTAGTTATCAGTGAATGTCTAGAAAGATGCATTAAAGGTGTTTTTGAAGTTGAAGGTTGAAACCCCCTAGTAGTCTTATGCAATCATTTAGTGAGTCATTTTGAAAAAGAAATAGAAAAGACTAGAAAATACCAAAGTGCGTTGCTTGAAGTAAAGTTAAATGTAGAATTATGAGACTTGTGTATACTGGGTTATGATATAAAATATTGTGGTCATAGTCAAAAAGCCACTGCTCTGGATAGTGAAGGAGAATGTATGCTGAGACATGAAGAAAGACATAGAATTTGAATCTATGGAAAAAAATAGGGAAAGAGGTCAGTGTAAGTAGAGCCATGGAAGCCATGGAAGGTGACATCATAAAGGAAAGACTGAGTAGACTATATTGAATGGAAGAGCAGAGTCTATCGAAATGGGTAATGAAGCTAGAAAGGTGTTTTAGTATTCAGTTGTGGAATGTTATTGAATGTTACGGAATTTGGATTTTATTTTGTTGGTAGTAGTGAGTTTTTGAGGCTTTTGAAGCAAAATGATAGGTGTGATCAAAGTATTTATAAAAAAAAAAGCACAGACTAGTTTGGATGCTTTTGAAGGGCCTCATCTAGTAGTAGGATATAGGAACCAGCACTCAGGTAATGGAATTGGGAACAGAAAGGAAGACAGAGGACTAAGCAACACCATAAAGAAAGAATATTATTTTCTGTTAACTGCTACCATTCATTTTTCCTTATATTTCATTATTTGCATAGCAACAGTGATGTTCCTAAAGGGCATATCAAATCATGTCATTTCTGCTTGAGTCCTCCACAGCTTCCTTTTGCAATTAGGTAAAATCTATGACCTACAAAGTCCTACTACCCTATCTCTTGTCTCCTATGGTCCAGCTGACACTGCTTTCTTTCTTTTCCACATGATAATTTTCATCTTACGGCTTTTGCACTTCTTTCCTCTGCTAGGAAAACCCTTGCTCTACTAGCTCTTGTTATTATTTAGTTGTCAGGTCATCTCCTTAGAGAACAGTAATTGCTCCCCAGTCACTCTCTATCCTATTGCCTTTTCTGTCATCTTAACATTCAATCTGTCTGAATTATTTATGCTTGAGTTATGGGACTTCTTTTATAGAATGTAAGTTTCAGAAAGGCAGGGACTTTGCTTTATTTACCCTTAGCACATAGCAGTCATTCAGTAAATATTCACTGAATGAAAAAATGATTATATGTGTTATTGAGTATACCCATCACAAACAATATATGCACTTGAATTATAATGGCTTCAGTGAAAAATGACAATTACAAAATACTCGAGTTCAACAGACATATTATCATAATAAAATAATTTTATAGGATGTATATGGAAAACTTAATGAATTCTTAAAACATAAATAAATTATATGAAAAAGCTTCATAATTGGGAACATCTTAAAAGGTTTTTACCATGAAGGACATTATCTTGCTTATAAGAAGAGAATCAGTAACTAATTGATTCTTTCAGTTCATTAGGATATCATATAGTGCACTAAGACAAAGGTAATTTTGTAGAGAAATAGTTTACCTGATGGAATTCATGCTTCACTTGTGAGATCTTCATTTCTTTTTCATTCTATGAGTTGAAAATGGCAAGCATTTTTACAAAGTAAAGATTTATATATACTTGGAGACTAGAATATCATAAATAGTTTCAACTTTTTTGTGTTAGAATTTTTGATGTATTAGTTATCTTTATCCCAATGATTTTTACATGATAAAGAATACAATATTTTTTTCTAGACTATCAACATAGCCAGTCTCCATTTGACATGGACATTTTGACAGAGTGATTATTTTGGTCTACTTTATCTTTGAACAAAACAGAAGACTAAATCTTTGTGACCATGGGTTAAGGCAGTGGTATCTTAGTATATTACCTGACTATTTAGGATTCCTTGAAAGGAGGAGCATATCTTGACTGGTTTTAGCTGCCTGTTTTGGGTGCTTGTATAACATTTGTTTAAAAAGAATATGCACTTTGAAAAAAATATTTTATTTTTTAAGTAATCCGTACACCCAAAATGGGGCTTGAACTCACAACTCTGAGATCAAGGGTTGCATGCTCCACTGACTGAGCCAGCCAGGCGCCCCAAGAACATGCATTTTGTTTTAATGTTTCAGGTTTATTTATTTACTTTGAGAGAGACAGAGACAGCACAAGTGGGGAAGGGGCGGAGAGAGAGAATCCCAAGCAGATTCCCTGCTGCCAGCACAGAGCCCGATGTGCGGCTCAAACTCACAAAACCATGAGATCATGACCTGAGCTGAACCAAGAGTCGGAGGCTTAACAAACTGAGCCACCCAGGCACCCCAGGAATGTACATTTTTATATATAGTGTGCACATTTTAGAAAAAAATGTACATTTGTTAGGAGGAAAAAATAAATTACAAGATTGGTTTGGCAGAACTTTCACTGAAACTTTTACCTCAACTAATAGCACTCAAAAGATACTTGCTTGCATTAAAGACAAGTTATGGGATTAGTGAAACTAAACTTTTATTGTAGGTTTGAAATATATGACTGTAGCTGGATCAGAAGTCCACAGTTTGGGATTGGTTCAATAATTTTGGGAAGTTTAATCAAAAGCTCTTCCTAGCCTTGGTTCATTACTAAGATGTAAATCTCAGTATGAAAATACCTTATAGTAACTTCCTTAGCCTGATAAAGGGCATTTCTGAAAAATCCACAATTAACATCATACTTAATGGTGAAAGACTAAATGCTTTCCCCTAAAATCAAGACTAAGACAAGGATGTCTGTTCTTATGGCTTCTATTCAACATTGTTCTAGAGGCTCTAGCCAGGGAAATTAGGTGAGAGAAAAATAAAAGGCATCAAGATTGGAAGGCAAGAGGAACCATTTTTACTTGCAGATATTATAGTCTTATGTATAGAAAATCCTTACGAATCCACATATACAAAAAAAAACCTATTAGAGCTTGTAAACAAATTTAGCAAAGTTGCAGAGTTCAGGATTGACACACAAAAACTAGTTGTATTTCTGTACACTAGTCTGAAAATGAATTTATGACAATAATTCCACTTCTATTGGCATCCAAAAGAATAAAATACCAGGAATAAATTTAACCGAGGCAAAATATTTGAATACTGGAAAGTACTACTTAACATTGTTCAAGTGATAGTACTCTCTATATTGATGTACAGATTCAATGCAAGCCCTGTTAAAATCCCAGCTTCTTTTTTAACAGGAATTGACAACTGATTTTAAAGTTCATATAAGCAAACCAGATAAGCAAAACAATCTTGAAAAAAAAAAATTGAAAGACTCTTACTTCCTAATTTCAAAACTTACTACCAAGCTACATAATCAAGGTAATGTGGTATTGGCCAAAGAATAGACTTACAGATTAATAGAATGAAGTCCAGAGATAATCACTCACATTTATGTTGTGCCAAAGACATTTTTTCAACAAAGATATCAAGACAGTTCAGTGTCTTTTCAACAAGTGGTAGCTGATACAACTGGATATCTACAATGCAAAATAATGAAGTTAGATTGTTACCTCACACCACATATAATAATTATCTTAAATGGATCATAGACCTGAATTTAAGAGGAAAACTATAAAATTCTTCGAACATTAGAGTAAATCTTTATGAATTTGTGCTAGGCAATCGTTTCTTACCATATGACACCAAAAGTACAAGCAACAAAATAAAAAATTAGATACATTGAACTTTATCAAAATTAAAAACATTTGTGCTTCACAGGATACCATTAAGAAAATGAAGACAAATTACAGAATGGGAGAAAATACTTGTAACATGTATCCACTAATAGCCCTGTATTCAGAATATAGAGAGAACTCTTAGAACTAAACAATAAAAAGACAACCCAATATAAAAACAGGCAAAAGATTTGAATATCTATTTCTCCAAAGAAAATATACAAATAGCACATGAAAAGATGTTCAACATCAGTGGTCATTAGGGAAATGCAAATCAAAACTATGTGATACTACTTCACACTCACTAATGGCTAACTTAAAAAAACTCACTAACTTTTGTGGTCATCCATTCATTGTATCAGTCACTACTGATTGCTAGAAAGGTCCTAAAAAGTTGACTGACCTCATAGTTTGGCACTTAAAAAGTAGTGATGTCATCATCATCTGATGGCACTACTCAAATGACTCAACACTTTATAGTTACTTAAGACCTGTAATTAAACACAGATAAGTTTCCAATATAATATATAGTGCTACTACCTAATATGGCTTGAGTACTTGATAATGAGTAAAGTTTGAGCTCCATTGCATATAAGAAGAGTATATTTAAGGGTCTTTAATAACCTCTAATTAACAGTGAAATCTAGCAGAATTAAGACCATAATGCATAATACATTGAAAGGTTGTACTAATTGTGCAAGTTTCTCTTAAGGTGTAATAAAATACAGCCTGATTGTATTTGTTAGGCCTTGAACAACAAAGTTTAAAAGTATAGTTGTGGAGGGAAGGAGAAATATCATTGTCCAGAGACCAGGAAAGAACTACCAATCTAATTTTCTGGTTTGGCAAATAAAATGAAGCTACTTCCCTTTTTTAGTCTGAAGATGGAGAACTGACACCTTTATTTTTAATTCATGTAAAAGCCCTGAATAAGATAATTTTATTCTTTGTACTTCTTTAGATAATAGGAGTCCAGTTACAGTACTGAGTTACTGAGAGTAACTATAGAATACAAAAAAGTATTTATGCATTGGAAAGTAGAGGATACTTATTTAACAGAGTTTTTCTATTTATAAAGCTATAGAACCAGATAAATGTAGATGCTAACATTATCAAACAGTATGTAGAGTACCATGTTGTTTGTCATGGAGACATATATCTGATACATTTATTCTTGTATGCAAGAAAATGAATATTTTAACTGTATTTTTATAAAGGGATAGGAATGCTGAAAACTGCAGACAAACTAAAAATAACTGTCAGAGTGCAGAGATGGGCACCTGTTAGAATTAAATGTTATATGAGGTAGAGATGAAGTAATTGGTGGGTTTTGAAGATAAAATTTATGGTTAATAAAGGAAGCATAGCCAAGATAAAATTACACATCTAAAATGCAGTCTATGCAGTGAAGTCATTGCATTGCTATCTAGATAGATTCACAGTTTCTGAATTGACCTTTGTCAGAAATAGCTCATTAAGGTTAAGCTTTCTACTCCCAGACCCAGGCTGCAAGGTGACAGAGGCAGACTTAGACAAGAATTACATGCTAGAAATCAAGTGTTCTCAGAACTATAGCTGTATAGTTCCTAAAGTTGAAATCACTTCTACAACCAATAAGATGGGAGGAGAGGAGATCAGTAGGTCTTAAAAATAGCCCAGAAATGTTAAAACTTGAAACTCTAAAATTTTGTCTAGAAAAAAATAATTGTTAGACTTTAAATAATTGACATGGTGAATATCTTAACATGGTGAAGGTGTAGTATCTTTTTATCCAAGTGATTGCAGAGTGTGTATCTCTGTGCAGCTATAACTTGGTTAAGAAAACACTTCCTCTCAAACTGTGAATTTGTAATTTTAAAAAGGGAATAGTTTAATTACTAGACTTTTCTGATACATTTTAGATGATACAGTGTACTGTATCACTTTTTACTTTATATGCATCTTTGAGGAATATGTTTGATCCATAAAACTAGCCATACTTTTTATACTGATGCTCATAGTAATTATATAGCAGCAGGATTCTACTAGACTTTTTTTTTAAATGTTTATTTATTTTGAGAGAGAGAGAGAGCGAGAGAGAGAAAGAGAGCACATGCAGGGGCAGGGCATAGAGAGAGGGAGAGAGAGAGAGAATCCCAAGCAGGATCCATGCTCCTAGCACAGAATCTGAGGCAGGGCTCGAACTCATGAACCACACTGTGAGATCAAGACCTAAGCATAAATCAAGAGCCAGACACTGAACCAACTGAGCGAAGCTGGCACCCAGAATTCTAGACTTTAAGGGCAATATGCTATTTTGCTAAATTCCTTTGCCACATATAGTACTTAGTATAGTGTAAAGGCTCTGATAAATATTGGTTTAATAATAATAACTGCAATTCAACTACTTTTTCTTAAGCACCTTCTTCATTTAAAGAAATTTCTGTTTTGGTAGAAATTTTGGCAATTAAAGCATGCATGCCAAGAGATACATCAGTAAGAAATCTTTTTATTACATGAAGAGATTTCTTTGGTATCTTGCATTTTTTAACCTTTAAAAATGAAGAAATTCAGATCTGTTTGATACAGTTTAGCTTTTGCAGAGAAGAGAAGTTCTTTTGTACTTCTATTTTTCTATGTATTCTAGTGAATAATGCCAATTGAAAGTCCCGTGGGTGTTACTAGTGGAAAAACCACAGACCTAAAGGAGAACTCAGTAATGAGAATAGAATTTTCTAATATAGTTACTTGCTAACCAGTTCTTGAAGACAAATTTGCTTAGAAAATAATTAACAGCCCTGGGATAAACACATGACATGTTGCTTATACTCATATTTTCGAACTCAAGAAAAGTTGAAACTTAATAAGCTCATAAGTATATGATTTCCTTGTTTTGTTACTTTGGGGAAAGCTAATGGAGAAAGGTAGACTTTAATACTAAACATGGCTTGAGGGCTAAGTTGTTGAAAAGGATACCTGGAATCCAACACAGCTTCTTTGTGGATTCGTAATCTGTTAATGTGAGAATTGTACCAGAAGTCAGAAGGTATTTTCTTTTCATCTCTACTACTGGTAGGCTGTGGATGTTATATAAATTATCTGGTTTCTTTGAGTCTTGCTTTTCCTTGGCAGTAAAAGGAAGAGACCTAGATGATTTCTGAATTCCCTTCCTACATGAAGTTTTAGAATTCTGTGAATTTTAAGTTCAGTTATCATAGGCATATTAGAAACTTTATTCTTTTTAGAAACTTTATTATTATTCTGTTGTCTGCAAAGCATTTTCCTAATATAAATACATGTGCAACATATGTATTTACAAATACATACATAAATGCAAATGCATGCAACCCCTCCTCCCAACACACACACAAAATGAAAAAAACAGCTGGAAAAATGAGTTTAGAATCTCTCATCCTTTAACCTTTGGGACTTTGTAAAATATCTAAAGATTATTGTAATACATGGTGCCATAGTTACAATAATAAAAGCCTATTTTGTAAGTAGTTATTTTATAATGATAAAAAAGTACTTATTTTAAAATGATAATATTTTATAATTCTATAAAACTAGAATTTACCTTGGGAAGCATATGTGTCTGCATGTATATAAATAATATAAACACATTCCTCAAAGCTGTATGCATGCACACACACACACACAGGTAGATATGAATTCTGAAATTTAAATACTACTGAGTATTTAGGACCTTGTACCTTTTGGAAAAATACTTACCACTGACTTCTAAGGAAATGTAACAAGTTAATCTGTAAACATTACTGTGCTAAATCCTAGTCACTTTTTTTTTTTTAATTCTCTAACTAGTTTATATTTTCTCAGGCTCCAGAAATTCTGTTTTGTGATTGTAACTGTATTGTATTGCTGTATCAAATCAGTCATTTTAATAGGCCCCTGTGATCACTAGATGAGGTATGTCATACCAGGAGGGAAAAGCACGTTGCTGTTACACAGAACTTTAAGGAAGGATGGTTTAGCTTGTTTGAAACATTTTATCTATAAACAATCTGAAGAGAAAGTAGCTGTAGGTCAATGTATTAGAATCTCTCTTCCTTACCATTTGAAGAATCAAAGTAGTTTTTCAATAATGTCCTCATTACTTTGATTGTCTGCCAAGCCCTAATTTTGGGACATCTCCACTGTCCCTTACCCCCACCCCATTTAGAGTTGTTAAGGCTTCTTGGGAACCAGAGTTGTGCTAAGTCCACTAGAATTTATACTGTCTTTAACTGAAACCTCCTTAGGAGTCAGTCATTCCCACTTATTGTCTCCCTATAGCATTTAGCATTTAGCACAGTGACTGTTCAACTTTTTTTTAAATCCCCCCCAGAGAGTGTGAGGCAAAATCACATTCTAGTTTACGGATATGGCTTCACTTTCTCTAAAATTAAGTATAGAATTGAATGATCCTCAAGATCTCTTCTAGTCCAGAAAATTCTGAGATTTCAAGTACCCAATCCCACTTTTTACTCTCAGATGTAGTTTTTGGACCAAGGGCTAGGACCCATTATCTCCTAACTCTTAAAGGCATTTCTAGTATATTATTATGACTTCCACTTCCTCATTTGCTGAAACTGTGGACACCAGGTTCAAACTTCATCTTCTCTATTTTCTGCTTTTATACTTTTGGCTCAAATTCTTTGACTCTTCCCACCCCAGCTTCTCTTTTGAACATCTAATGCACAGGGTGGTATGAACAAGAATAACAAAAGTTTTTACAATAACCGAAATGAAGAAGTAACCTGAATTTCCACTGATAGGGGAATGGTGTAATATAGTCATAACTTGCAGCAGGTAAAAAGAATGATACAGACTTCCATGTGTGTTTATGGAGAGATTTCCAGGCACATTAAGTAGAAAAGCAAATAGAAAAATAGTATTTTCAATATGATCTCATTATGTTAAAAAGTACCACAGTCATCTGTGTAAATACATTAGAAAATTTCTGGAAAGATAAATGTCAGATTGATACACTTGTTACCTCCAGGAAAGGGAGTGGGAGTCAAATAGAAACTATTATGTTGAGGGGCGCCTGGGTGGCTCAGTCGGTTGAGCGTCCGACTTCGGCTCAGGTCACGATCTCCCAGCTCGTGAGTTCGAGCCCCGCGTCAGGCTCTGGGTTGACGGCTCGGAGCCTGGAGCCTGCTTCGGATTCTGTGTCTCCCTCTCTCTCTGCCCCTAACCCACTCGCATTCTGTCTCTGTCTCTCTCAAAAATAAATAAACATTACAAAAAAAAATTTAAAAAAAAAAAAAAAAAAAAGAAACTATTATGTTGATTTTATTGTTAGAGTTTTTGTAATAAAAGTGTATATTGTGAATATTATATATATTGTGTATATTAAAAAGGTAATACATATGATCCTATTAATACATTTCCATAGATAATAAAGCTGGAAGGGGCCTTAGAAAATCATCTAGTCTGGTATCCTTATTTTATGGATAAGGAAACCTAAGCCCATCTAAGTTATATTCTCCACCAAGTTGATTAATGACAAAGTCAAGATAAGAATCTACCCAAAACCAGAACTTTTTCCACACTGCCTTCTAGGTACAGCTAAAATAAATGTTTTTCATGAAGTGTTTCCTGATTGTACAAAGGGATATCTTCTCTAAATTCCTATCTGTACATTGTTTGTATCACTTACATGAATTTCACCTGCACTACTTTATAATACAACGTCCTTCCCTTCTGGATCATATATATCACGTGAGGGAAAAAACTTTAACTTGCTCGTTTTTATATCTGACACACATTTTTTGGATAACAGGTGCTCAGTGAATTAATAATTAATATTTTTGTTTGATTTTTGTGGCAAGCTGTGCACCTCATGTTAGATTAAGAGGGGAAAGTTAAATGCCAAACCAAATAAACAGCTGTGGGGATTTTTTTGTTTTTGTTTTTTGCTATTTTGTGAAGCCAGCAACTTCAAGATAGAAAGTATTTTAGGAAGGCACATAGTGAGATATTTACTACCCTGCAAATATCTTCCCTTTCCAAGGAAAATACTTTGTTCTCCACTCGTGCTTCAGAGAGAACAGTTTGTCCCCATAGGATATTCTAGGTAATATGACCCACTTAGGAAATATGTGGTGATTGTGCTTCATAATGGGACCTCTGCTAAAGTTGTTGTACCATGGGAAAATGCCTCTTGAGTGTGATGGTTTTACAGATGAAAGTACATTTTTCTCTGTATTTGAATTGGTACAGCAGACCAAGAAACTCAATTATGACTTAAAGTTTTACTATAAATAGCATAGAAGATGTGATAGATCTTTTTGTTGTTGTGAAAACATTTCCTCAAAATGTTTTGGAGTTTATATAAGCATATTGCCCTTGATGTATTGTCACCCTGTTCTGTCTAAATAGCTCTATAACTTGAGATTAGCATCTTACTAAATTTCAGCTTGCTTTTTGAGATATAGTCTTCTTCTATGATTTTTATCTGCAGTTGTTTTGTTTTTGATTTTTTGGTAACTTGGTTTATTCTGTTAGCTGTTTAATTTGACATCATTAAAAGCCTGCAGAATTTTTTAAACAGATTCTTTCATGAAAGTTCCCATTATCAGCTAGAACATTGTGCTTGGGAAGATTCTTAGGAAGACTTTTTTTTTTTTTTGAAAGGCTAATGTTTCTCTTAGTTTAGAATTAATAACCTTAGGACAAAATCACAGAATGCTGAGTATTTCCATAAATGCTTCTAGCCAAAGAGATTGTTATTGAAAGGGCCAATTGGTGCTCATAGGTTTTCATCTAGTCATGCTTACTATACCAGAATTCAAAAGTGTATGTGTGTGTGTGTGCACACGTGTGCCTGTAGTTTTATTTTTATTTATTTATTTATTTATTTAATTTTTTTTAACGTTTGTTTTTGAGACAGAGAGAGACAGAGCATGAACGGGGGAGGGTCAGAGAGAGGGAGACACAGAATCCGAAACAGGCTCCAGGCTCTGAGCTGTCAGCACAGAGCCCGACGCGGGGCTCGAACTCACGGAGCGCGAGATTGTGACCTGAGCCGAAGTCAGCCGCTCAACCGACTGAGCCACCCAGGCACCCCTGTAGTTTTATTTTAAAGTGCAGTTATGAGTTTGGCTCATTTGAAAACTATGAAGTAATTAAAATAGAGATAAGACTTTACTAAATAGTTACTAAATCTGTAACTAGTGAATTTCAATATGGTATATTGAAACTTGTTCTTGCTTTGTTGAGCATTTTATTAGAAATTTTAAAAATTATATTTAGCACATTTTGATCTGCTATGCTTGGAAGAAAAGATTTTAGAGGTTAGTTTTTCACTGTTCTTGTTCATAGTTTTTTTTAACTTTCATAGAAATAAAGATTGTAGATTAATTTACTCATAAAATTAATAGGCCTTTGTCATTTTCTAAGTTTTTAATTGGCTGTAGAATTTGCTATAAGAAAATTCCTTTTATTTTAAAATTGTAGTCAACAGTGCTTAGTTTAGTAATATTTGAATGGAATGGAAAAAATGATTTTTGTTTTTTAATTCAAGTATAATATATAGTGTTATATTAGTTTCAGGTGTACAATATAATGATTCAGCAATTATATATATTAGTGTTTATCATGACATATATACTCTTAACCCTTCACCTGTCTCGCCCATTCTCTCCCCACCCCCCTCTAGCAGCCACTAGTTTGCTCTCTATATTTAAACATCTGTTTTGAAAAAACAGATTTTTAAACATTAGCTTGAGGGCATTTTCTGGTTAGTGCTTTAATTTAAAAACAGGTTTTTTTCAAATGGTAGTTCTTTATGGAGAAACATTTTTAGAAATGATATAAAGAACTGTATTCTGTGATTTCATAGTTTAGGCATAGCAAAGCTGGAGCTCAAACAGGTGTTTGAACTTGGCAGCTTTAATTTGTAAAGTGGCTCTACCTCTCTTGGTAAACGAAGGTTAATTAGAGGTTTCTCAACCTATTTGATCGAGCTTTTAGTACTGTAGTACAGAGGGGTTGTATGCTAGTACAGGTCCAACAGACAGAGGTTAGAAATAAACAGTTGTTAAGAATCATTCATCTTTTAGCTTTAGTTTTACTTTTTCCACCAAAATACAATTTGACCTCTTTCTCTCTACCCCCTTCCCACCCTTTGTACTTTTACGTGAGATAACTAGGAAATATGTTGGAAGTTTTGTTTTAGGAATTGTTTCAAATTTCCTTGATCCTTAAAATTTAGCATTTGTTTTGAACACCAATCTAAGATGACTTGAGTATCAGTCTAAGATGACTTCCGCCTGATGGTTAAATGTCTATGCTAATGTCTCTTTAAGAATCTTATACACCATTAACCCCAACATCATGTTTTCTAATTTAAAATCTTTGGTGGAAATGAGAGTTCATTTGAAGTGGCTTCATTTCTGGCACTGACAAAGGACCCCTAAAGAGAATTACAAACAACTGATAAGCACTTACTTACTAGGTATTGACTGTGTGCTAGGTACTGGGGATAGGATAAAAGGAGAAGTCCTGGATTCTGCTTTTGAGGATTTATAGTCTAACTAGATAGAAGACAAAATATATATTATAAAGCCCCCATAAGCAATATAATAATTAAGTGCTAACTTGTGTGTATCCCAGATGGGAGTTGAGTTAACCTCATAGCAGCAGGTTATCATAGGCTAAAACTAGCATAAACAACTTAGTTACGAGTGCTTGACTTGTGTGCTTCTGTCTAGGCATTTGCCAAAATTGGTTTTATCATATTTTCAATATGTTTGAAAGGGCTTTCAGGAAAAATGCTGCATCTGAAGCTTTTTTGCTCTTTTAATCATTAAAATATAGTTTGTCACTTATTCTGGAATGAAAGTGAACTTTCAGCTATTCAGCATGTATAAGATTCATATAGACCTGGGACTACATTTAAAGACTGTGATAAAGTCTTCTTAATCTATAGTTGCTTTCCTGATATGCTGTGACATATATCATGTCACAGCTAAAATACAGAAGTCATTTTTAGTGGCTGTTTTTCTTACTGAGGGGTGTCTACTATGGTTTTCCCTCTTTTGTAGTTGCAGTGTTGGTGAATACCCAAGTGTCTTGTGAAAAAAGCTTTAACTGGGACATGGGACAGTTAAATCTGCTATAGCTCTGGGTAAATAAGGAAAACTGAAAGCCCATTTCCTTAGCTCTCCAGAATCTCTTCTCTGTCATTTTGGTTTGGAGTACTATTGAAGATGTTCCTTTTATTTTAGTAAGCCCTATATGATGAAGTCTTAGAAACTTCTGTGATTATGTTTTTCCCTTTGTGACTTACATTTCTTCTGAGTGCTTCACAATTTATCCTTTAATAGATAACCCCAAACAAGATGTTTCTGTGGGAAATATGTGCTTCTGTAAACTTTTTTCTAGTACATCAACTTTAGATTACTGATTTCTAAAAATTTCAACATGCAGCCTATCTCTTAAGTTTGCATAAAAACTGATACTGGAGGTTTATAAGGCATTTTATGCCATTACAAAAAAAATCTATTTTTCATAATATGCTTTATTTTCTAATATTTTTACCCAAAAGTAATTAGAACAATATTAACCCTTTAAACTACTCTAAAATTAAACAAGAAAATTTGGGTTTTCTAATTTGAAAAGAAGGGAGAAATCTGGAAATGAAGAAAGGATACACCAAGATTTTTTTCACCAAAATCATAATGACTAGAATTACGAAGTATAGTCCCTTGAAGCTTAAAAGAGGGATTTTTGAATTTAAAAAAGAAAATGGACAGTCCTGCTTTACACAGTGAAATTCTTACAGGGATTTATTACACTAATAAAAAATGGAAATAAAATCAAACCACTTTAGATCAGTTCTTTAATAAAATATTGCTACTGTTTATATATATATATAAATATATATATGCTATATATATACATTTATATATATATATATTTATATATATATAGTCATGGAAGACAACCATCATAGTTTTCCTGAGCCATCTGTTGGTGTCACTGACAAATATGTACTCTTTGGTATTTGGATCATTGGTGTGACCAATTACGGCATTTTTCTCTAGGGTTGTAATGTCTGTATGGTTTTTCTATCTTGATTCACTTTATTCCAGTCTGATTCACAATTATCCCTTTACAGAACAGCTTGTATTTGGCATAGCTGTAAAAAAAAAAAAAAAAAAATCCAGTCTTTTCTAAATAAGGTTCTTTTTCAATCGGAAATTCCATCTTTGTAGTTAAAACATTTGTAAACATAACACAATTTAGATAGAGTTGAATGACTTTGCAAGACTGCTATTTTTGTAATGCAGGAGGCTTTTCCTAAAGAGCAATTTGGTGATACTGGGCTCCTAGAACTCCCTTGAAAGCAGTTGGAATTTACTGCTGTATGTATTGGGTCAGATGAAGGAGGAAACATGCATTTTCTGGCTTGCAATGTTCAGGAAATATTGGTATGTTTAGAAGAAATTACTGAATACATTTTGGGTGTTATTTTTCATCATTTCAGAGGATCCTTCACATATCTTTTGTCCCCTGAGATTAGAGATGTTGGTGATCCCAAAGATATTTCAGGACTTTCATCCTGTTATATCTCTAGTATCTGAAAGGAAATACAGCCAAGTTGGGCAAACTTATTCTCCAAATTCTGTCACCTTCTTTGGTTGGAGCAACAATTTTTATATTCTTATTGGAATATACTTAGGCAAGCCATACAAACTGCCCTGCAGAACAGCCAGGATTTTGATTGGCAGTGGTAACAAAATGGAACATGTTCCCTCAGACCGGCTTCTTCTTCTTTTCATATTCATAGAACAGTCTAGATTTGTTCTATAATCAAAGTGTAATGGCACTTGTGCAGCAATCATTCTTGGACAGAAGGCTATGTTGGTATTGAGTTAAGGCTGGAATCATACAAAATAAGTATTAGATTTCTGATTTTTTTCTCATTGAATTTTTTTCCTGGGCTTATCCAGAGGAGAGTCAAACTAAGATTTAGACAGATACAAATAGAAACAAGTCATAAATTTGAACACAGTTTTTTACTGATAAAATTTGTCTTTTAGGAGACATTGTAATTGTTTTTACTCTGCTGAATACTTTTTCCTTTTCAGAAGGGTTTTAAGAAGTAAAGTAGTTCTTATGACATGTTCATATTTTACCTGCTAAAAATGCTCAGTGCCCTAATATAACACTGAAAATATTTCTGTTTATCAGAAGAGAGCATGCCCAGAATTGCAGCCAGGTGTTTTGTGAAGCTGCCTCCGAAAGAAACTTTCAAAAACTACACTTCAGTTGGGCCCTTTGTGATCGGAAAAAAATATGATACAGTATAATAAAAGAGAAAGATGGGAAGGGTTATGTAACTTTGAAATAAAGATAAACCAAAACATTAATTCTCTGTCATTGTCAGGACTGTGGCATGTTTAACATTCTGTGTATCTTATTTTTTGGGGGATTTTCAATGCCCAATAAATACCTCAGGATTATTATTATTTTTTTAATCATATATTAGTCAACAGTTGCTCTTTGTTATTACCCTTTTCCTGCCCTAAATTTCACTCTCCCAAACAAAACAAAACAAAACAAAAAACAGCCCCGCATTTCAATTTCAGGGAAATTTTTCTAAAATGGGACTTTAAAAATAATCCCTGGCTAACTTGACTGAATTGGCAGATATTCCGCAATGCCAGACCCTTTTGCCCTCTGCCAATAGTAAGCATGGTCGCTATTTTTAATCATTTAGCTTCGTATTTCAGGTTACTTATATTCAGTACAAATTATGGATATTCATCTTCCAGGGATGTGTTCCTTCTTAGGCCAGAGTATTTCTTTTCCATTTAAATAAAATGTGTCTTTCTTCTAAGTGAGTACACTTCCTTAAAATGAACTATTAAACTAATCACATCTTGTTATAAAAGCATTGTGCTATTTTCATTTTATAATTCTAAATGAACATTTGTATTCCAAAGCATTCTTCAAGCATGTTGTTTGTGCTGTGTAGAATCATCATTTTATTAAAGATAAGTAACAGTATTTCTTCATTTCCCTCTACAACCCTGGACTATAATTTGGTATAATAAAATAGTTGCACTGGGCTTGTGGGTAGGAGTGGGGCTGTGAGTGTTAGAATTATACTCTTATAGAAGAGTAGACTAATACTTGCTGTGTGCATTTTGTGTGTAAAACTAGGGCAGTATCTTACAGAACGTTATCACTGTGTCTCAAATCTGACTTGCCAGCACGTAGGAAGTTTGTTTTGGTTTCAAAATGTACTTTACCCCATGGTGGCTGGCAGGGTACAATACTATTGACATCACTGTGTTTCAAATAGAAAATTAACAAGTAGCTACTGTTGTGATTGCAGATTGCCTTCCCAGTCCCTGTGAGAGAATGCTTTTTCTTTGGACAGCAACACTTCTCAGCCCCTTGGTACCATTAAATCAGCCAATGGGGGCTGCCAGAATAGGGATGAACACCAACAAAAAGCTGAAGAATAGAAAAACTGTTAATAATGCAAAAATCTTTAATCAGTTTCCAAATTGATGTGAAAGATAAATAATTGTTAAAAATTTCTCTCCCACCCACAGCTAAGTTTTGACAGTAGGCCAGGTTCAGAGCCTGATCTCTCCAGAGAGGAGAATCCTTTCCCTCCACCCAAACCCCTGGAGAGTTGCCAAAGGAAAATAAGCTATTTTGTATTTAGAACAAATTGCCACTGTTTTCTCCAGTGATGTAGCCCTATTTCCCAGACTTTGAAACTTGGAATACAGAAAGTTCTTGTGTGACCAAAGAAGAAATATGGTGAATGAATGATCAAGTTTTTTGTTTTTTTTATAACCAAATACTCATAAGCAGATAAGGGGGCAAGGGGGATGAGATGTATACATGGAAGCTAAATTCAGTGCAGAATGGATGTCAAATGAACAATTTTTGTTAAATCACTTTGGAGATTTGGTTCCTTGTTGAGGTTTTCAGTGAAGAACATATGCCTCTACAACCAGATTTTAATTATTTTTTTTTCAAATGAGGCTGTCAAAAATCAAGTTTTCTTATAGATGAATGCAGGACAGTTTTAAAAATTGTTTATGTGTCTGTACTATAGGCTTTAACTGATCAGCAGTCCTGTGATTTTGTAAAACTGCAGTTGCTAGTTTCTCATGTTATCAGATGGGATAAAACTGTTCATTTAATTTTTTTTTCTCTCTTGCATTGTAGAGTATTTCTTTTTAGACTTTTCCCTCTCTTACCTTGGTTTTCTTAGCTTTATGTCTTTTCTGTTTTTTTTCTTAGTAATTGCCTTCCTGCCATTATACTTGTTGTTGTTACTATTTCTTGAACAACAGCTGGAACAAAGGCCAAACTTAAATTGAATTTTCTGTTTGCTAGGAGGCTTACTAATAAGGTTAGAAAGTTGAAATTGGTGACCAAAAAACTGGATTTAAAAAAATGATCTGTGGGGGCTCCTGGGTAGCTCAGTCGGTTGAGTGTCCCACTCTTGATCTCAGCTTAGGTCTTGATCTCAGGGTTGTGAGTTCAAGCCCCATATTGGGCTCCACGCTGCGCAGGGAGCCTACCAAAAAAAAAAAAAAAAATCTGTGAAGTTCATTTTACATTGTCTTAGTCCCCCATCCCTGTAAATGCATCGATAAATCAGTCTAATGGCTGTAATTCTTAATCCTGTTTCACTATTAAAAGAGATGCTGACCCTAGAGTTAGATTGGAGATTGTCAGGAACTCTACAAGTAGTCATCTTTGGTGGCAACTTCAGTGGCACACAAATTTCTAGTGTACAGTTCTGGCATCCATAAGCAGATCTCTCATGAATGTCGACCTGGCATCTGAATATACTGTTTGGAGGCCCCAGTATTGTTACCTCAACTTTGTGAGTTAGAGAGTCCCAGAAATATCCACTAGAAATTATGTTACGTTCCTCCTTCCCACTGTGTGCCAGTTATTCTGTTTGTTATTGGAAAAACTGAAATGACTAAAAATATGGACTCAGTCTTATCTAGAAAGTAACAAAAATATAGTATGATTAGTATGAAAACCAACTATTAATTTTCTGAGGAAGGATGTAGCAAGGAAGGTGTCATAGAAGAAATAGTAGTTTGGCTGTGGTCTGATAAATGAGTTAGATACGCACTAGGTAGATAGTAAAGAGAAGGACATTCCGGGTAGAGAAATGGTAAGTATAAAAGCACATTTGGTTTGTGGAAGAGGTTTGCAAGGGTATGGGCAATAGAAAGTGTGGCTAGAAAAGTGGTAGGCAGAAGTCCAAATTATAGCATCTTCAAACAGATAAAAATTACTACTGGCATCACAGCATCTTGATTCAGTGTCATAATAAGGTGCCACTGATTGTTTACTGATAATCATTGTTATTGACTGAATGGCACTTCGTCCTCTTCATATCTGAGATGTAAAGACTAAATAAAACTTCAACCCATATTGAATCTGTGCAGTTTGAGAAAGAATGTGTCACTATTTTGTCCTCATTAATTTATTGAGTACTCACGTCTCCCCGTCTCTTCTCCCCAACTCCATTCTCCCTCACTCTCTAAACCTTTGAAAAACATAATCCTAGCTATGATTCAGAAGTGATATTCTGAATTCTAAAGTTCTGATACTGATCTGTAGCAATTTGCTCTAGTAGTTTGAACATAGATTCCTGGAGGTCTTGAGATACAGTGTAAAATAGTGCAAGATTTATTTGAAGTCTTCTTTTGTCTTAAAAGTGTACTTTGCATTTGTGTTTATTTTCCTATAAAATGGTGTTTTCTTCCAAATCTTTGAGGAAAAGTAGGACTTCGGAAGGCATATTACTGTATGTTTAACCTTCTGCCTTTAAATATTCTGGCTTTCTACCCTAAGAACTACTTAGATTTTATTTGGAGAAAGTGATTTTAAAAAGTCTTCCAAGAGTGAATAACATGTATCTCAGCCTTAACTGATTTTATTCAGTTGTATAGAGATGAGCCCTTCAGTACTAAGATGGACAGTGTGACTGTGGAATAATTTATATTAATATAATATTATATAGTATATATAATTTACAGTTTCATTATAACACTTGTTGATATTTCTATCTGGTTATTTGATAAGATATCAATTGAATTACGATGAATATTAAAGCAGCTTTTTTTTTTTTAATAGAGTCCCAGCTATTCAACTAAGTTTTTATTTTGTTGTCATTAAGCCTCACAACACCATCATCAGTTCTGATGCTAGGGAAATGCCATTTACCAAGTTACCTGGGAGCACTTAATAGTCTGTTTATTTTTTGTGAGGCAGATAATAAGTAAGTTGTAAGTGAGAACATATAATTAGCACATGCCATTTTATGAGAATCGCTTGTCTAAGTTTTCTTATTTCACAAACAGAATAAGCTGAACAGAATATGATCATATTTGTTTTTGTAAATAAGATCCATGACTTTATATCTGGATCCATTTTTAATGTCATTTTTCATAAGAAAAAGAGGTAGGCAGATTTTTTTTGTAACTTTAGAGATTTTTGAAGCTTTTCAACACTAAATTTTAGAGAAACATTGAAATAAAAATGTATAGGATAAGCAGCTAGTTGCTGTCATGTGCAGAAGTGTTGTGTAGGGAGTTGGGAAACCTGGCCACAAGCCACTGCAGTTTTGAAGAATGTGGCTCAAGGGAGGACTCTCAGCCCGTTGCGTAACTTTCAGCAGAGAGGAAAGTACAAAAACTGTCCCTATCACTTGACTTGTTTTCCATTTTGATTTAGTTACTTGGCACAGTCTTGGTATCCTGTAGTGGGGGAATGAAAGACAAGCAAGTTCCAATGAAGGACCGTGCCTCCGAGGGCATCAGCCAATGGATGGTTTGTGAGACCTGGCAGGTGTTAAATTTCATATTGTTTTGGGGCAGAAGGATTAGAGTTTCAAGAGACGGCTTGAAAAAACATCATCCTATAGTACTTGCAATTTTTTTTTTCTAAAAGAGAATTCTTTCCTCTCTCTTCCCTCAACACTGTGTGCTTCTTGTGGTGTATATACCTCTGCTTTAAAATATCACAGCTACTAGGTAAGAGGGGCCATTTTATAGCAAAATCATTTCTCCTCATGTTCTGTGATATTTCAGTTTGGCAGTAGAGTTTACAAGGTTTGAAATCAAAAGCAGTGTTGGTTCCTTCAGGGAAAAATGATCCCAATCTACCAAAATAAAAGCCAAACAGACTCTAATTGTTCCTTTTCCCGCTGGGGGCTTGTCCTTTTTGAAGGTATGGGTTAGTTTGATAGGACCTTCTCTCTAACAAGGTTAGTCACTGGGAATTGCCTCTTTCCCTGGATAAAACCCACTTTTAAATCTATTTTAAAACAGACCTCAAAGAGTATTTGAAAATAAAAGTACTTTGGTATCTCTCCATTCTCTTGCCCCCTCCCTCAGCAAGGAGACTCCAGTTTTCTTACAGGGCACCCTTGCTGCAGTGTCTAATCCTCATGCTAAATTAGGAAGGATTTATGTTTTCATAGTTTTTATTGAACTATCCATGTGTTGTGAAAACTTAAGTAAATGCTAACCAGGGGGCTAAATTTTTTTCTCATTTTCTGTCAAGGCTAGTTCCATAAATTTTACAATGTCAGGCTTTTTCTGTTGGTTGCTAGTCTAGTGTTCATCAGAATATTCAGAGCAGCAGCCTTAACTTTCCCCAGCCTTCTTAACCTGCTTTGACTAAAGGTGCGGTATATGCCTTTCATGAATCCTATGTCAGCTCTTCCACAACTTGGAGACTTGAAAAATACCATTTTATGTTACGGGCAAATTTTTTTCTCAGTGCATAAGGATTTTCAAATCAAACCAAGGGTTTGTTTTGTTTTTTTTGGTTTTTTTTTGTTTTTCCTTCTGTCTCTTGTCCTCTTTCTTCCTCCAGTGTCTTGCAGCCCATGATTTGGCAACCCCTTACAGGAGGCTCCTGAGCCACCAGTCACATGAGAATGAAGGCAAGAAAAGAAAGGACCAGATGGCATCAAAAGATATGCCTTTCTAGGTCGTTGGTGGTTAAGCTTGCAATCTGGTTACCAGCAGGGAGACCATGGGGGAAAGGGTGAGAACAGCACAGCACCACTGTAAGGGAAGAAGAATTTTGCCGTACGGTTTGTTTCAATAATTTGCTGGAGAAAAAAAAATTTATACATGAAGGTGAATGAATTTTCTGATTTAACTTTCCAGTTTACAGTCACAGGGTATCACATTGCTCTTGGAAGGATGAATTTACCTAAAACTGGCATAACAAGCATGTGGAAGACTGTGTGCAGTATTTGGATGGCAGCTTTGAAAAGTGTGGCTCCCACTTGGTCAGTTGCTGTCCTTCAACTGCCATTAACCTTTTGTTACTTTATTCTCTATAGATTCCTGACTCACAAGTATAAAAACTGAAGGAAATGACATTTGGCTCTCACAGATAGACCTTTCCCCACGGGAGAGCAGAGGACATCATTTACCACTCCTTCATACTCATATCTGTTTTGGAGATTGTATTTACAAGACATGGAAAATGGCATCACTGGCCTTTGTGAGACATGATAACTCAGAGTATCTTTTCTTAAGCTGTAACTTGGAGCACATTTATAATTATTTGAAGAAATGTTCGATAGTGGCTAATAAAAAGTATTTTAGAGGGCAGTCTGACCTCCCTGTTCATCAGCCATCTTACACATTGACTCCCTTGGCCTGGGCAAATTCTGATTTGATAGTGCTATTGCAGCAGACCAGACTTCTGAACTTGGCTGATATTTCCTTACAAAATTCCAACTTAGTTGTTTTCCCCTGAAAGAAAAAAGTTAAGATATTTTTAATTTTAGGTTCAAACTTGATTTCAATATATGAACTTGAGTCCTGTACTCTTTTAATTACCTTGAGAAGTGTTGCTTTCTCATAGATGAATTCAATATCTCTCAAGTCCAAAGTCAAATTTCAGCTTCTCTTGTAAGACTTCTTTCTCCAATTACAATCTCTCCTTTTATTCAGATTCTGTTGCCCTTGATTTCTGTATGACTCATTTCATTATGAACCAAATGAACAAAACAATATGTTTCATTCTGTAGTTTAGATTATAAACTCTTAAAGTTTCTGTTTCTACTTCTGCCATTCAAGCAAGTGTGTGGAATATTGCTGAATAAACAAAAGGTAGTAAAAAAAATCCCTCGATAATAAGAAGAAAGAAAAAACATAGATATTTTAATATTATGTTAGTTGATTTCTGCCTAGATTTTAATGTGACTGTAGATTTCACGAAACAGTAAACTGACCCACCCATTTTTTCCTTGACGTAAAAGTAGGGAATCATTCTGAAGTTCCTTAAACTCTGTAAAAGATACTTCCTATGTAGTTCTGGGGTTAAGTAATTTAAACAAAATTGACAAGTTATTCTTGTCATTTATGTTAACTTTACTAGTTGCTCTATTAACTTTTTTAGATGACTGAATTCAGAGCCCCCCTTGACAGCCTCTAATGAGCTAGACAACCACCAGTCTTTCTCTCTACCCTCCAGTAATATCATGAGTACAGTTGTTAAGCATATGCTGTAATAATCCTAATGAAGAGGTTAAAGGATTTTTTAGTATGGATTTTTTTGGTGGTTTTTGTTTTTGTTTTTTGCTTGCTTTGGTTTTTTGATGTTTTAGTCTACTCAGCAAGAGCACTTTGTGATCATGTGAATCCTCCCTTAAGAGGTTTCCTAGTTAAAAATGAGAATTTTGCTAAAGGTTCTGTGATTTGGGGTAGCACAGCAGGGGAGCGGAGTGACTTTAAAATTGTTAAATTTGAGGGGCGCCTGGGTGGCGCAGTCGGTTAAGCGTCCGACTTCAGCCAGGTCACGATCTCGCGGTCCGTGAGTTCGAGCCCCGCGTCAGGCTCTGGGCTGACGGCTCAGAACCTGGAGCCTGTTTCCGATTCTGTGTCTCCCTCTCTCTCTGCCCCTCCCCCGTTCATGCTCTGTCTCTCTCTGTCCCAAAAAAAAAAAAAAAAAAAAAAAATTGTTAAATTTGAAATTGAAGTTGGAGCACCTGGGTGGCTCAGTCCATTAAGCAACCAGGTCATGATCTTGCAGGTCGTGGGTTTGAGCCCTTTATCAGGCTTTATGCTAATAGCTTGGAGCCTGTAGCCTCCTTCAGATTTTTTCTCCCTGTCTCTCTACTCCTCCTCCCTCTTCACACTCTATTTCTCAAAAATAAATAATCATTAAAAATTTTTTTAAAAATTGTTAAATCTCTTTAAGGGGAATCCATTGATATACTTTTAGGGAAATTTTTAAAATTCCTTTATCTACGTCAGGTATGACAGATTTCATCTTGGAGCCAACTATTAGATTTGAGTTAATGGGCTCAGTAAAGAGATTTGGAATGGAAATACTAATGGACATCTAACTATAGCCGGGGTAGTGGGTACTGTAAGAATCTTGACAGTTCATCACCAAACCTCTGATCTCATTCCCCTGAATCATCTTGCTTATCTGTGACATAATTGGTTGCTTATTGCCTTCTCCTACCCCTCTTTCAAATTGCTAGCATTTGAGAATTTCACTTGTCATTATATCTTGTGTATTAAGACAGAAGCATAGTTTGGTGGGTGAACTAGTAAAACCATTTTGGCCCTCCTTGAGAAGATGATGTGTTTTGTTCCTGGTGCAACTGAGACAGTTGCTATAAATATTCAGTTATAGCTCTTTAAGGAATAAGGATGAACTGTAAATACATACTTGGATTTTCTTTTCAGATATACTTTTAATTGCTGAATTATATTATGCCTATGAAGCACAGAACCAGAGATTGTTTTAGGGTACAATTATGTACCTAGAACCCTCATCATGGGTCATCATGATCATAGTATCTTAAGGATATGGGGAAGGTAAATCTGTGAGACTCTGTGCTAGCATTTTCAGGAGAAAATTTTCCTAACTTGCCCAAAGGATGGGTGGATTAAATAAATGGAATGACTTTTAGTAAAGAATTTTGTCACCTAGCTTTTTGTCATGTGTAGAAAATTCGAGGTGGGGTAATGAGAGAGAGAGGAGAGGGAGAAAGAAATAAAAATTAAAAACTAATGAGCTGGTACATTTAGATATTAGGAAGTAGGTTGTTGTTTCAGTGGCTGAAACAACCTGTCCCTGTGGGGACAGGTATGTGTGTGGGTGTGTGCAAAAGATGGGAGGGAGGAAATGGAAATTTGTGAGCCTTTTCTACCCCCTGGGGGTACTCCAGCTGAAGACCGCTAGGTCTCTAGCCTGTGGTTCTAGGCATTCGAAATGAAATACAATTAATTGCCCTGTTAGCTTTCCTACTTACACATTAATACAGCTGGAGACAGTTGGGGAGGGTTAAAAATTAAATCATCTCTGACAGATTACCATTGGGGATAATAATCTGAAGTGACCATGTCTACAGAGCACAACAGAAATGGCAGAGACTGAAAACCAGTAGTCATGCCTATACTTGCAGATACTTAGAAACTGAAGAATAAGGGGTGTAACATGAGTATAGACTAAATAATGTGTGAATTATTATTTGTCTTAAAATATATTTTAGGATGTTTCTAGTAGAATATTCAAGCTGTGCTGATTTGATTTTCTTTTTTTTTTTTTTTTGGTCTTTCTTAGACGAGCTCATCTGCGCCTGTGTTTAGAACGCTTAAAAGTTCTGATTCCACTAGGACCAGACTGTACCAGGCACACAACACTTGGTTTGCTCAACAAAGCCAAAGCACACATCAAGGTGAGAATTTCTGCTTTCATATTTGTACATGTCTCGGCCCTTGTTTCATTATAAGCAGTGATTCCTATTCATAAACATCAGCTAGCCCCCTGTGCCCTCCTTAATCACTGACCTCAAGAGAAATCTTTCTGAAAACTTACCAACTAATCTGATGGGAGCAACATAAACTGATTAAACTAAACTGTTTTGACAGCATGGCCATTTGAGGAGCTGGAAATACTAGGAAAAAACAATTACTCTGCTGATCCCTAGAAGGAAGGCAGTTGTGCCCTCTGGTGGAGATGAGTTTATTTGGCTCCGTGTCTCAGTATTTTTCCATCAAACTACAGTGCAGAGCAAGTTTCTCTTTCATGGAGATAACTTTACAGACTTTGAGAATTCCATACTGTTCTTGTAATGTAGCATTCATTACACACACAAAAAGTGAAAAAAGAAGTATTCTTGATGTTTAAAAGTATGTATTTATGTATGTTTTTACACATACACACACACATATATACTTGTATTTTCATATTTTCTCTGCCAAAGAAGAAATGTTTTAAGATATTAGGTAGAAATCAGTTTTATTGTTTGTACTGGACTGTGCACAAACTAAAATATCATTTTATCATTTTAGAAACTTGAAGAAGCTGAAAGGAAGAGCCAGCACCAGCTAGAGAACTTGGAACGAGAACAGAGATTTTTAAAGCGGCGACTGGAACAGCTGCAGGGTCCTCAGGAGCTGGAACGAATACGAATGGACAGCATTGGATCAACTATTTCTTCAGATCGTTCTGATTCAGAGCGAGGTAGGCAGTGTACTTCTTCCCTAATGAAATACTAAGCATCGTTGTATCTAAATTTAGGCAGGATAAGTTGGAAAGCACTCTATTTTCTTCTATTTGCTTTCTTCTTTCTTTAGCTAATACTGTAATGTTCTAGATTTTTGTGCAATCACAACATTGTCTAGCAACCCCTATATGAACTATAGAACTTTTTTCCTTGATTATATACATAATGTATTAACTTTCCACTTTCAAACAATTTTAGACTGACATAAAAGTGTTTTCTATAGAAAATTGTAGAGTTCTCATATGCTCTTCCCCCAGGTTTCCCTAATGTTAACATCTTATGTAGCCATAATATAGTTATTATAACCAGAAAATTAATATTCATGTAATACTTTTAATTAATCTGTAGACCTTATTCAAATTTCATCAGTTTTCCCACTAATGTCCTTTGTCTGATCTAGGATCCTGTGCAGGATCCAACATTGCATCAGATAGTTCCTCAGTCTTTTGTAATCATGACACTTCTTTTTTTTTAAATTTTTTTTTAAGTTTATTCATTTTTTTGAGAGAGCATGAGTGGGGGAGGAACAGAGAGAAAGAGACACAGAATCTGAAGCAGGCTCCAGGCTCTAAGCCGTCAACACAGAGCCTGACTCAGGGCTTGAACCATGAACCACAAGATCATGACCTGAGCCAAATTCAGCCACTTAACTGACTGAACCATTCAGGCGCCCCCCAACCATGACACTTCTGAAGAGTATTGGTCAGTTATTTTAGACAGGGTCTCTCTAGTGTCTTATGTTCTCCCATTATTAAATTGAGGTTATACATTTGGGGGGAAGAAATATCAAAGAAGTGATGTGCCCTTCTCAATTCATTCTATCAGGAAGATATGTGATGTTGATATGTTTTGTTACTGGTGATATAAATTTTTATGTCTGTATTTTAAAGCACCACACCCTTCATTTCTCTCTTCCCATCTGTCCCATAATATTTGTCTTTGGCAGAATGAAAGAACAAGAATTAATCAAAAATTTGTTTGAATTTTACTGATCTCTTTATAACTCCCACCTCATCAGGCCTATAGCACATTAAAAGATCCCAGAGGTGAACTTCACCCTCATGATTTTAAGCTTTACATTTGGGAAAACAGCTCATGAGGATTCTAAAACAAAAAAGGAAATGTTTGTAAAATACCTTTTGACTTTTTATTATGGAAATTTTCAAACATACACAAAAGTAAAATCGAATATTGTCATGTACCCATCATCCAATTTGAACAGCTATCAATATTCTGCCATTCTTGTTTCATCTGTTACCTATCCCCTCATCCTCACCATTTTTTCTGGAATATTTTAAATCAAATCCCAGATAACATTAATAATTTTGTCCCTAAATAGTTCAGTATGTATCTTTAATAAATGGCACTTAAAAAAATCATAATGCTATTATAGCCCACAAAATCAATGAAATCAGATAATCTTATTTAATGTCTGATAATCCAGTTTCTGATAGATTTTCTCAAAGATAGCATTTTACCTTTCATTAGAGCCCAAAATCCATATTGCATTTGTTTTTGCCTTTTAAGATACTTTTAATCTATCATAGTTTTCCCTTCCCCATTTCTTTGTTGTAGAAACTGAGTCATTTTTCTTATAGAATTCCCACATTTTAGATTTGGCTGATGGAATCCTCATGATGTCATTTAACATGTTCTTCTGTCCTTATTTCCTGTAAACTGGTTGGTGGATCTAGTGACTTGATTAAATTCAGGTTCTTTTTTGAGGCAAGAATACTTCATAGGTGATACTGATACATTTATGCAAATGCTCAACCTTTCACTTAATAGTTTTAGTAATCATTAGTGATTGCCCCAATTTGTTATTTTTTTAGATATTACAAATAGTACTTCCTAATTCTACCATTCTTCTTGCATTTATTAAATTTTTTATAAAGAAGAAATTTTGGGGGGTGCCTGAGTGGCTCGGTTTGTTAAGTGTCTGACTTCGGCTCAGGTCATGATCTTGAGGTTCATGAGTTTGAGCCCCATGTTGGGCTCTCTGCTGTCAGCACAGAGCCTCCTTCAAATACTGTTTCCCTCTCTGTCTGCCCCTCCTCACCCTCTTTCTCGCTCTCAAAATAAATAAAAACATTGAAAAAACAAAAGAACGTTTCTTCATCAACTTTTTTGGCTACCCTGAAATAAAGTCCATATAGGGAAAATGGGATAGATTCTTTTTTTAAACTTAGGTGTTTTTGGTTTTTTAGTCAATTTTCTGAATAATGAATCATCAGTGTCTTAGCAACCTCCAGAGGTAACAGGGTTTTTTGTTTTGCCTTTTGTTTTTTTATTATCTTATGAATTCCTCATAGGTTTTCATGTATTGAATGTGTTCTAATCCATGAAGTCATTCTTTTTGTCCTTTTTTAATTTTTTTATTTTAGAAAGAGCACGAGCAGGGGGAGAGGGGCAGAGAGAGTGAGAGACTCTTAAGCAGACTCCACACTCAGTGCAGAGTCCAACACGGGGCTCAATTCCACAACCCCAGGATCATAACCTGAGCCAAAATCAAGAGTCAGACGCTCAACCAGCTGAGCCACCCAGGCGAACCTTTATTCTTTTTAATAATCAAATTTCCCACATCCCATAGAAGCATTTCAAATTGATTTTTGATCCCTTTTAACACAACCCTGGGAGTCCTGGGTTTATTGTTTTTGTTGTTGTTTTGCTGTGTAAGTTTATTTTTACATGGCACTTAGTTTCAGAGAACAAAAGTTTACCAGAGACAACAGCAAGAACCTCAAGGACATGCCACATTTATGAATGACACTGAGGTGTGGCAGAAATAACCCTGAATTAGGAGGCAGACCTTGATGCTAGTCTTTTTTTCTACTGGTTACTAGCTGTGTGACTTTGTCAGGTGTTCAGCTTTAGCTGCCCTTCCTGATGTTAACTCCTCTTTGTACCCATCCCACCTCCAAATTTGACTAATGGTATATCTTCATTATAGTGTTCATTTTTTTTAGTAGTGCTAGTGTAGTACCTCTCTTCCCTATTCTTATCTGGAAGCCCTGTTTCCCAGTATTACAGGGGACTTTTAGTAATATCTCTAGTCCATTTGACTAGAGCAGTCTCTCATTTTACTTTGTTATGATTGAGTGCAGCATGCTCTGTTGGATAGGGTGTTTTGATTTTATTTTCCAGTTGTAGGTTGGATGAGTATTCTGTGATACCGGGAAACACTAAATAGCCTGTGAAGCATTGTGGATGTAAAACAAATAGTTATGAATTCATAGGATTGTTTGGACAGCTTATTTGGATAGATGCCTGCATTTTAGAAACAGATTTCTAAAACTTTTTGAAGCAACAAGTCCTTTTGAAAATTATACTCTTTGAAATAACTTACTCTGTCTTCTTGGGCTCAGCAAGAATCCACTTTTCCTAAAGCAATTGTGATCAGTGTGAACCCTTAGAATCAGTTCCAAATCTAAAACATTACGCTTTGAGTTTAAAAGAATTGAATAATCCTGAGTTCATTCTAGCTGTTATGGGAGAGAACAATTTTTCAAGTGCTTTTTTTTTTTTTTTTTTTTTTTTAAATTTTTTTTTTTCAACGTTTTTTATTTATTTTTGAGACAGAGAGAGACAGAGCATGAACGGGGGAGGGGCAGAGAGAGAGGGAGACACAGAATCGGAAACAGGCTCCAGGCTCCGAGCCATCAGCCCAGAGCCTGACGCGGGGCTCGAACTCACGGACCGCGAGATCGTGACCTGGCTGAAGTCGGACGCTTAACCGACTGCGCCACCCAGGCGCCCCTAGTGCTTTTTTTTTTTTTAAATGTATGTTGCATTTTATGTATTATTGGTGATTGTATATGTAATGCTTAACAAACTACCTGTTGATAGCTGGTCATATATGTATTTAGGGATTTTTTTTTAAATCATGTTTGATATTTGAAGTAAACTTAAATATCACCATTGAAATATCTTTACTATAATCTTTACTGTAGATCTCCCTATAATCCAGAGACCTTTCAGGCTCATACCCTCATTTCAAGCCATGTTTGATGCAAGAAAATTAAATTGAATTGAAGGCAAATCCCTCAGAGTTCACTTTGTAATGACTGGCTTAGTTTGGCTATTGAATACACAGAGGTCTTTATGATGAATCCTAGAAGTCTGTAGATCTGTCTGTAGAATGATATTACCAAAGGCAAGAATTAATGGATAAATTTTCTCGTTCACCTATACTAAGTTTATGCTTTTTTTCCTCTTTAAGGCAACTCTGATTAATAAACAGCACTGAGAATTAGTTTCTAGTTTAATGCAAAACAGATGTTGTTAAACCAGTTGGGGTTGGGATCTTTTAATATTAAGCACTAATTCCCAAATAGGCCAAGTGCTTTTGGTGGGAGGTCCAGACGGACTGGCGTCAAAGGCTTTAGAAAACTTGCTGCCTAAATTGAGACCACCGCTGGATACCAGACATTCCCCTTTGCAAAAATATATCCGTGTCTCTTCACCTTTCATTACTTCTGTCCTCCAGGGTTCACCGATAATAAGCTTGTATAACAATTATTTAAGAAAAATTATTTCATACTACCCAAAGTAATCACTTTTCTTATGCCCTTTCCTCATTAATTTTTGAAAGTGCATGTATACTGGATTACTGATGCTCTTCCTTTTTTCTCTTTGGCAGAGGAGATTGAAGTGGATGTTGAAAGCACAGAGTTCTCCCATGGAGAAGTGGACAATATCAGTACCACCAGCATCAGTGACATTGATGACCACAGCAGCCTGCAGAGTATTGGGAGTGACGAGGGTTACTCCAGTGCCAGTGTCAAACTTTCATTCACTTCCTAGAACCCAGCATGACATAACAGTGCAGGGCAAAATATTCACTGGGCCAATTCAATCCAAACAATCTCTTAAATTGGGTTCATGATGCAGTCTCCTCTTTAAAACTAAACAAAACTATACTTGAACAAAAGGGTCAAAAGACCTCTATTTAAGCAAATACTTAGCAAAAAGTGGGGCAGAGCCTCCCCAGCAGAACAAATACTCATTCGTATTTGAAAATCACAGCTTCTAATGGCAGCAGAAAACTTCTGTGAAATTTTCTTGATTTAGTTTATTTGAAAGAGGACATTGGAGATTCTGTCCTCTATCTTCTCTAGTTTGCTCATACTACAATGAGTAGACACATTTAAGGATGGGGTTATGAACCCTTCCCGAGTTTTAATGGTCCTAAAAAACAAAATCAAACCTATAGTAATGAGAAGACAAGATAATCAGGCATTAATCTTGGATAGCTAAAGAGCTATTAAAACTCAGCCTGGGACAGCTTATCATGAAGCCTGTGGATGATCAATTCTTGAAAAAACAAACAAAAAAACAAAAAAAAAAAAAAAAGCAAGCTCATTTCATGCTCTGCAAAAGGAGAGACTCCCATGAAGCCTTTTGAAAGGGATCATCATGCAGCTCAGCTTTCTGTTGGATTCCATGCTAAGCAAGCTAACCTTATCCTGCATTGTTAGCAGTAGGGCACCCAACCGCCAGCTCAACAGTCAGCGCCCTTAGGCCCTTGGGCAGCGTGGGGGCAGTCTGTATGACAGCCTCTACCACACAGGGCCTATAATTCGGATTGAGGGGCCAGAAGGAAAAAGCTCTCCATGCCTCTGTGTCTGCGTAGGCCAGAAGAGTTGTGCAACGCAGATTAGCAGGTCAAGGTCTGAGTCACGGCAGCATTTTTATTTCAGATTTTGATAACTGTTTGTATGTGTTGAAAACCAAAATGACATCTTTTTAAAGCTTGTCCATAAAAAACATAGATGTCTTTTATAGTGGAAAAACACATGGGAAAAAAATCATCTATTTTGATGCAGCATTTGATAATGATAAAACACCTCACACCTCACTCTTTATAGTGCACAAAACGAATGAGGTCTGGGCTAGGTAGAAAAAGGTCAATGCTGTTTTTGTTTTCTTTTAGAATCATTACCTTTACCAGCTTTTAACCATCTGATATCTATAGTAGACACATTATAATACTTAACATAGTTAAGTTTGGCACTTGTCTCATTTTATTGTAAAGGTTTGCTTCCATTTTCTTACAGGCAGTCTCTCTCCTTCCTCACAGTCCCACTGTGCAGGTGCTATTGTTGCTCTTCTCAATATTTTCAGAAATGTTTTCTTTTAAGTGAAATTTCTTTTCTAACCTGCACTTTGATGTCATGTGTTCCCTTTGTCTTTCAAAATCCAAGGTTCCCCCTGGCCCTCTCCTTTACCCCAGGAAGCCTTCTTGGACACCTTATCCCTGGCTCTTTGGACTTTGTATACTTTAAATAATTTAACTACCCTTAATTACTTAAAAAAAAAAAAAAGCTTTATGATTTTCATAACTTATTGCTGATTTTAATGGGTTGTTAATTTCAGTCCTGTAGTTTTATTTTGTTTAGATAGGGCTGGGCAAGGAAAAAGAAAATAAAGACAACCATATTTAGCAGTGCAGTTGAGTTGTGTGTGTAATGTTAGACTATCCTTTGTAAGTAGCACTTTAACAGCTTTCACTGCTTCTCTGTATGAAGTGTACCATCTTGGCCATACACAAGGCCTCAGCATATACTTACTTGTTTTTTGTGCTTTTCCTGTGCCTCCCAAAATATTTTATCCTTGATTGTGCTATGTTTGAGTGGAAGAAATTCTTTGAAGTAGATGTGTGAAAAACTGCATGCCTTTAGAAGCCCATTATTAGAACTTGCTAATAACTTCAGGTGCTGGGGACTTAATGAAAAACATGGCAAATTCATTTCTCTAGCCCAGGTAAATTACTTCTGGTTTTACTTATAATTACTCCTGGCTGGGTCAAAATGTTGCTCTATATATTTGCTTTCTTTTGACTTTCCCAAGGGAGACAGTTTAAAGACTCTGCTAACTACCATGGAAAGAAAATGGAAGCCAGTGATTCAGCTTCCATTTTGTTACTCCCATGGCATTCACTTACATCACTTGCCTAGGGCTGGAATTTCGGTCTTCATTCAGGAGAACTTGAGGTGCTGCCATTTTGTTGTATATGTACAAGTTGGTGGGCTGGGAAGCCTTTGTCACGAATCTATAATACCTATTTCAACTGCCCCCTAAATTACTCCTTCCCCGGGTTTGTTTTCCTTGTGGGAAGGGAATGGATTGTATGATGAGTGAAAAGTATTAATTTTTTAAAAGACAAATCGACTTTGAAGATATAAAAGTTAATTGCAAGAAATAAAAATTGTGAATGAAGAACACCCGAGTGCTTTTTGTACACCCTTCTCTATGAAGGAAAAAATATGAATGAGCATCCACACCTTGAAAAGCAACTATCTCCTAAGCTGATACTACTTCAGTAGTCCAGAATTAATGGCAATTTGAATCATTGCCATTTCCTGTTCTGTAATTTAAACAGGTGCCTTCTTGACTGATGTGATAGCTCCATGTAACCTAACTGCAGATGGTTTAATGTACCCGATAATCTTAACTGCTTCAGGTAGGACACAAAGCCATTTGTTATTATCTGCTCTTAATAACTTTTTAGAGGAATCGCTTTGTACTGTCATTTAAATTGAAAATAAGTCTGGAAGTTATTTAGTCCCCACCCACTAACCTGAGTTAAAGTACCCTTTGTGTAAAATGCCTAAGTAATATATTAATAGATATAGGTAAAGTCCTGTTTCAGTGCATATTTGTTACCAAAGAAGATTCTGATGAAGTCAAACTGTAGTTTCTGATTAGAATAGGTATGAGAATTCTGGTAGAAATGCCTTTTCCAGTCCCCATGACAGTGATAGCTTTTAGCATTATGAAGGGATTTCAAAAGGCAGGATTATTGAGGCAAATCTGCTAACCCAAGGCCACACTACTTCCTGGGTCATTTCTCATGAGAAAATTGTTTAACCTCTTAGGTAAGTTTCTTTGGGAAGTTTATTTTCTTCCACTTGAAGCAACTAGCTGCCTTTTCCCTTTCTTCTTTCATTATCCTTCCACCTCAAAAATTCCATAATTCCTACCAACAACAGCATAATGTGGGAAGAATAGAGTTTTTTGGGTCACATTTAAATCTCAGTTCTAATATTTGCTAAGGACTCTGGGCAAGTTACTTAATTTCTTCATGGAGCCTGTTTCCTCCTGAAAAGTTGTAAATACTACCTCTATCTTGAAAGATTGTAAGACTCAGTCTAGGAATTTGTAGCACCAAAAGGAAAGTTAAGAGGTATGTACTTCTCAGCTTTCTCTGATGAATGCAACCTTCTAATTTTTTCATCTTTAATCTTGAATTTTAGTTATTCTGACTCTGGGTCTTACAGAAAAAGACTATTTCTATTAAATAAAATGGTTCATTTTCACAAAATTCCATGACAGGCTATACTTTGTAAGAAGTCAATTTTGATGTCCTATAGAATTTTTTAAATAAAGACTTTATAAGATTGATGTATCAGCGGTTTTAGTGATTACCTGGTCTTTCTAAAAAAAAAGACTAACCTGAGCTTGAGTATGTTAAACACTAATAGTAACCATGCATAATGCCCTAGTTAATATTTAGTGTTGGCCTTGCCAAGAAAAAAATCTTGGCTCATGTACTAGATCTAATAGGAAACTGGTTTTCTTGTGGAATACATCTGAGTCTTTTAAATAATAAGTGTAGCTCAAGATACATGTACTGGCTGACAACCTCACTTCTTGGTTCTGTTTTACCTTTCTATACAGTCATAAATTGTTAGGGGAAATGGCTTAGATGAAGCTTTTTTAAAGTATTGCCAACTAACTTCCTATAATTTTGAAATTTTTTCCATTTCCTCAAGCTCTTAACTCTTTGTTATGGAGGGAATGCTTCAAGTCTTTACTGGTAGGGCAATAACTGCCATATTTATCTTAGATTTTCACATCAGGGCATCAGACAGCATTGTAGAATGTAAAAGCCATAAAATATCTCTAAAATATATTTCAAAAATACAGATTTAAGAGGTCAGTTGCTTCTAAATTAGCACTATCACACTCTGAAAGCTATGTCAACTAAACCTGACAGTGCTTTTTTGGAAGGAAAAACTTGGCAAAAGAACCAAAGGGATATTTACTCCTTCCTGCATACTTCTGAGCAATGAATGAACAATTGGGCAATTACCATCTATTAAAGACTAGCCTAGCTGCAGGTCTCAGGCTTCAACTCTCGTTTTCCCAGGATATAGAATCAAGTGTTTCCTCCAAGCCTGAATTCTTTCTTTGGTTAGAAATGCATCGCATCTTGCTAAAGTCAGTTCAGGGCTTGAAAGGGGAAAAAATAAAAGCACATCCAGTTTCACCAAGAAAAGGAAATCATGAGCCAGCAAAATAATACGACTTTGGGCCTAAGGTTGACACAGTAGCTCTTCAAACAAAAAGCAACCTTTTCTCCTAATGCGTGTTAACTACGGTTTCTTTAGCTGTGATCTTAAATAACTGGGAAAACAAATTACAATTGTAGTAATTGCAGTAGCTTGAGTCTGTACTGGTTTTGTAAAAATGAATTGGTGAAATGCTTGGTGTAAGTAAATTGTCAATTTTTATTTCCTAGGAACTAGAAGATTACTTTATCCAAAGTTCGGTATTTTTAGCTAGTTCAGCTGTCAACTACCAAAGGCCCAGTATTATTTTCAGATCTTCTTTACCCCCTCAAGTCCACAAAAGAACCACTTTTATATATACATAAGCTGAAAGGCAGAAAAGGCAATTGAAGAACCTCACAGAACTCTTACCACCTTCATCTTGTTTTCTTTTACTACTTTCTTTTGGCTAGTCCAAAACAAATTCTTAGAATGTCAATATTGGTCTCTGTGTCTCTTAAGGTATTTTTTTAAGAATATGACTGTACACACACAGTATTAGGGGATTCAATTACTTGGGTTTGTGTTTAAACTGTGGTATTACCTGTTACATTGTCTGCTATGCTCTTCCTCTCCACTATAGTAAAAACTCAGTTTAACTTGCAACTCAAAAATCCTAGATATAAAGCATGTTTACATTTACTGTTGAACAGGTAAATTACCATTTATAGTAACTGGTTGCTTCATAGTAAAATACAAGTATTACGATTCAGCAGATATTTATTGAACTCTTTAAAGATTTTAACAAATATAAAAACTAGTTTTAAGATTTTTTCCCCCTTCATCTTTCAGTTAATATCCAAGTTGAGGCAAAAAGCCAAACCAGAGCTTTAAAAATATTTTTTGGTTAAACTTGCAGAAGTGAGGTTTTTCACCTTTTGTAATTACAATCTACAGACACATGATTTATAAAACTATGATTTTTGTTGGTTAACCTGACGGTTTTCCCTTATTTTTTTTAAAGTTCATTTATTTTGAGAGGGTGAGAGTGAGCACGCATGAGTGTGGGGGGTGGAGGTGGGGGAGGGGGGACAGATCTCAAGCCGGCTCTGTTCTGTCAGTGCAGATACCTTACAAGGGACCCAAACCCAGGAACCATGAGATCATGACCTGAGCCAAAACCAAGTCTGGACACTTAATAGACTGAGCCAGCCAGGCACCATCCCCCTTGCTATTTTAAAAGGCAGATTCACTCAGCATTAAAACTGCATTGTAGGGGCGCCTGGGTGGCGCAGTCGGTTAAGCGTCCGACTTCAGCCAGGTCACGATCTCGCGGTCCGTGAGTTCGAGCCCCGCGTCAGGCTCTGGGCTGACGGCTCGGAGCCTGGAGCCTGTTTCCAATTCTGTGTCTCCCTCTCTCTCTGCCCCTCCCCCGTTCATGCTCTGTCTCTCTCTGTCCCAAAAAAAATAAATTAAAAATGTTGGGAAAAAAAAAAAAACAACTGCATTGTAATGGAAACACACCCTGTGCACATACACACATGCACACCCTTCATTGTGACAGAGCATTTAAAATAAGGAGTTATAATAAATGAACGCACTTCATTTTGGTTTGATGTCTAATCTTCATACTCTTCAGAAAATTGCCAGTTACTAATGTAACTTTTCCTTCATTTCAAAAATCAAACTTTACATTTAACGTACAACATGGTTATAGGCCAGGGATGCACACCAATCACCTGTCGTGTTTGTCTCGAAACAGATATACTTTGGCCTAAATAGCTCTGGAATAGGACCCAGATCCAGGAATTTCTCTAATTTTAAGCAAGCATTAGAGGTAACTATTATAAACTTGTAACCTCTTCCCATTACAGATATGCGCTAAAATATTCTAACACAAAAACTTCTATAGCATGTACTTAATACAGAACTTTGGTAATTTGATAGCACTTCAGTAATACATTTGTAACTCAAGGCTTCAAATTATAAGTAATGGGCATTATAATCCATTATAATGTGAATTTTTTTTTTAATATTTATTATTTAGAGGGTAGGGAGGGGCAGAGAGGGAGAGATAATCCCAAGCAGACTTAAGCTGTGAGCGTGGAGCCTGACTGCAGAGCTTGAACCATGAGATCATGACCTAAGCTGAAATCAAGACTCGGATGCTTAACCGAGCCAACCAGGTGCCCCTGAATTGTCATTGTTAAGGTTAGGAAAAAAAGATCTTCACCATTACTGCTTGCACAGTAATAGCAAACACTTCTACAGTGTTTACCATATGTCAGGTATTCTAAGCACTTTACACATAATAACTCACTCATCCTTACAACCTAATGAAACACACTCTCATATTCTACAGCTCAGAAAACTAAGGCAAAGAAGAGTTATGCACACAGGTTACAAATGGGCCAGGATTCAATCAGCAGTCTGGCTCCTGAGTCCTCTATGGCCTTTCTACATGTTAATTAAAAAAGCATTTGTTATCTGTGACATTAAAATTTTAAATGTAATTATTTCCGTTTTTCTGGGGGGAGGGGGTTGGGACTGTTCTTTCCTTGAAATAGTCAATAACAAAGTCAAATGTCAAGTTTTGAGAAGATCCATGACAGCTACTTGGGGGCTGTACATGACAAATGGTTTATTCAGTTTCATCAGAGCTTCAAGACTCCTTTCTTGACAGAGGGGAAATTACATTTTATAACAGAGCTCCATAAGACAGTGTCATATTTGATTTTAAGAGTATTGAACTTAGCCACCTTCATTTGTAAAATACCACTGGTATCATGCTTCTCATTAAAACCTCACACTAGGAGACAGGTACTCCATGTCCCTAGGGATCCTTTTAGTTTAGTCCAGAAACACTGTTATCATCTTGACACCAGGACTTTCAAAGGGCCGTATCTAGGTCTTTGACACAAAGACTCCTGTGCTATACACTTTTTTTCTTAATGTTTTATATAGTATGGTCACCTTTATTCCTTTTCTCTCCTGCAAAGCCCCTCCAGAATTAAATGTGCAGAAATTAAATGTGACTCTTTGGGTCAAAGGAGATACAAGTCTCAACACAAGAGTCTTGCCTACACAAACACCAGGTGAAATTACTATTCCAACAAACATGCCAAGGTAATCTCACCAAAATCCATTTTGTGTGGTGGCACAATTATACCAAATTTTCTTCCAAGTGCTTTTTAGAGTTTCCTTGCAATCCTTCAAAGATACCATTATTAGTTCTTAAGATACTTGTTACACCGGTTACAAGAACAGTGTATTTTTAGGAATTCTTCAGGCTAAGTAGCCCCTTTCTGTTGTAATTTGTGCCATGTATTTAAGAAAGACTTCACCTTTCATTCTGTCCTACAAGTTCTACCCTGTGGCCATAAATTATAGAAAGGAAAACAGTGATCCTCCTGGGTTGGGAGGGAGGAGAAGGGGCAATATAAAGAATTCTACTTCTCACCACTGTCCTCTTAAGTTTCAATTTGCCAAAATAATTAAAATTCATTAAATTTTTATTTTCCCCCTTACCAAAAATTTACAAACACCTCTATACACAGCACAAACCCTTAAAATAAAAATAGTTTGTCCTTTAGGATCCAATTTCTTATATCTAATGGAAGAAGTACATAAGGATTTATTGAAACCTTTATCACACACTCAATATTCTCTTTTCTGTGGAAATGATGAATGCATGTACACTGAAGCTTAATCACTAGATCAATGCTGCCAGCTAGGACTTCACCACCCTTCTGTTAACACATCCTGGAGATTTTAAAAACACTTTATTTAATAAAAGTTAAACATACAAAAAACTGAAATTAACACATATCCTAAAAATCACCATCTTCCAGTAATAGGAAGACATTTTACTATGCATATATTTGGCTTAAACTCAACTCAGGATAACTGTGATGTTCACTTAAACCAACAAATGCTGACAACTTGATCTAGTTAACAAAAATTACAAACTCAGCTACATGAACATAATATACAGGGAAATTATGGTCAGATTAATGCACAAGAAATACAGTAAATTTTTAATGATGAAACATTCAGTATTCTTGTTCATTAATTTAGCCTTGGTTTTTTTGTTTTTTGTTTTTTTACAAAAATAGTATCTACACTGTATACAGGGCTATACATCAGCTTTTTGTTTTCTTATATAAACATTACACATCCAAAAAATGGTACCACTACCATAAAGGAAAAATCAACACAGGAAAAGAGCAAACATTAAAAAAAAAAAAACACCACCTTAGAAAAGGTAGCAGGTCCTAAACATGGTTTCTTATCACATAAAATTAAAACTCAGTGGAAAGAATGTAAAAGCTGAATCAATTTTAGAGATAGCCTAATAGGCTTAGCAAACAAATTATTGAAGGAAAAACCTCAAAACAAAGTTTGCCATTTACAAATTAACATTTCTAGGCTTAATTAGGCAATAGCTAGGTTTACATTGAAAATAAAAGAGCTCTTTAACAGGTTGGTATTTTGCCTTGATGTTCCAGTGAATTGCTACAATATGTGGCAAGTTCAAAGATCTGAGTATTCCAAGTTAGGACTTCACAAAATGTATACACCATCCATTAAGTAAGGGCCTGATATTAGGAAGATCAACAATTCATCTAAGTGCTGTATTTATGCAGCATCTATCTAGAAAAGTTGCTTTATTCAACAAACTTTGAGGAAACTGTGGTAGTAGTAACAAAAGTTAAATGAATAGCAGTTATCAAATGCAATTTCTTCAAGTTTCATTCTATTGAAGTCAAACAAGGACGACAATGGTATCTTCCTTACTCATCTAACAAATAATTTACCTTTAGAAAAATATAAGGATAAAAAGGTAAATGTAAAGCCCTGCAGAGATGAAATCCAACAGTTTTTCTGATTATTGAGGCATCAAATGCCTGACATTGTATTTAGAGGTATCTTGATATTGTGTCATAGGTTTATCAGCAATTCCACAAGTTCCTACTCCAACTTTGCCGGTTACACTCTCAGGTGAAGCAAAAATACTCCTTTTAACCTAGTGGAAATAAAACAGAAACCATTTTGATTAGTTTTGGGGGAACAAAATTTCTATGATACACTTAAGTACATCAAGAGAACTGGAGTGCTCTTTTAAATAAAATCTACCAGAGATCCCCAGCATATAAAGCAGGTTAACAAACAGGTAGGATTCACCACACTCCCTCTAAGGGTATGTTAGGTACCAAACAGTTTTTCAAATTTTAATTTATAGAAGGGTAAACAATCTAGATCTTTTGTAATTCCTGATATAAACTCTCTCATAGTGTTTCTATTGCAGAGACCATGGCTAATGGAGATATTTTGCAATAAGCCAAATGGAAGATTGAAGAGGATTATAACAAGACCCAGCTATGATCTTTTGAACCTATGTACCACATTTTTTCATTTATTTTTTAATGTTTACTTATTTAAACAGAGAGAGAGAGACAGAGCATGAGTGGGGGAGGGGCAGAGAGAGAGAGAGAGAGAGAGAGAGGGAGACAGAATCTGAAGCAGGCTCCAGGCTGTCAGCACACAGCCTGACGCAGGGCTCGAACCCACAAACTGTGAGATCATTACCTGAGCCGAAGTTGGATGCTTAACTGACTGAGCCACCCCAGGTGCACACCCCCCCCCCACCCCCCGCCACCTTTTTCATTTTAAAGTTATTTTAATGATAGTTACACTTTTCAAGTTTACGAAGTATGATGAAAGGATTTACTAACCTGGCCTTTTTTGTTTTTAGAATAGGCTCTATTGTTAAACTGTTGCCATTTCACCTTCTGGTCCTCTCTTTCCTGCTCAAGTTCTTTTATTCTCTGTGCTTTTTTCAAAGCTTTCTTCTTTTTATATTCACGCTGCTGGGCAATCATTTCTTTTCTGTGTGGATATAACAGCTCAATGTCAACTCTTAAGATTTAATAGGTGATTTCTTTAGAGATATTTAGCAGTGCAAAAAACAAAAACAAAACCCCAGAACAACAGTAACAACAACAAAAACCCATAATAAACCTACACATTCCATGAATAGAAGCGCTAAACATCAACAGTGCCAATCACCCAGTATTACTACGTAAGGTTATTTGAGATACACAGCATCCTTGGAAGCTTTCAAACCATATCTATAATCTATTACCCATTCAAATCAAATATTTAAACTCGGACTTTCTGAAATTTACATCACTTTTTCCAGATGTGTTTTAGAATGAGTTTTAATGTTAATAGAGGTCTAAACCTTTATCCTTTTCTAAATGGATAGCAAGTTTATGCTGCATTTTGCAAAACTATATAAAGAGATGCAATGCAGATAAAACTATTTCATCTAGACTAGAAGAGTACAGAACAAAGGAAAATCACAGCTTAAAATTCTTAAAAACAAAAACTGGGGTTTTCAAAACCACTCCTCTATCTAGGATCAGAGCCTAAAGCTCTCTCAATAATTTCTGCTCAGTTTACATACTGACTTCTCACCAACAGGATGATGAGGTCTTTAAAAAAGAGGCAATACAATCTAGAGGTCTTTGTATCATGTAATCATCACTATGAAGCTAAGGGTGGCTTTTTTACACAGATGTCAAAGACTAAAAATAGAGCGATGTTACATTGTTCTACGGTCTGATTTTTTACTTTTTTTTAATGTTTGTTTATTTTTGGGAGAGAGAGAAAAGAGTACGAGTGGGGAAGGGGCAGAGAGAGACAGCAACCCAAGCAGGCTCCAGGCTCTGAGCTGTCAACACAGAGGCCGATGCAGGGCTTGAACCCACAAACCGCAAGATCATGACCTAAGCTGAAGTCGTACGTTTAACTGAATGAGCCACCCAGGCGCCCCTACAGTCTGATTTTCTTATTGGGATACTTAGGTGATCTAGTTTCCCCAAGCTCAAATATATTTACTTATGTAGCAACTTTTTAAAGTCTTGAGGGGCGCCTGGGTGGCTCAGTTGGTTAAGTGTCCAACCCAGGTCTTAAATTTCAGGGCCCTGAGTTCAAGCCTCACCGTTGCTCCATGCTGGTCATGGAGCCTACTTAAAACAACAAAACTGTTGAAAAATCCACAAAGAGAAAACTGGAAAATGTGTGTAAGTTTATTAAAATGTTAATTCTACCTCATATACAGGTCAAGCCATACACTTCTCTATCCTCCCACTGCTGCTCCCTGAGTTCAGGACACCATTACCTCACACCTGATCACTGCACTAGCTGCTTTCCCTCGGCTGTCAGGGATTATTTGAAAGCTCAACTATGATCATATTATCTCCTCTATTTGAAATACATCAGTGGCTGTCAAGCTCTTTGTGATTTGGCCTCAACCTCTAAGCTCTTGTCAAACCACCCATCTTCAAGCCCTATTTTCACTTATAGGAATTTGTTTCCGTTACCTCTATGTTCCCACCTTGTTTTCTTTAAGTAAACATTTACTAAACTCTTACTACATTATCAAGAACTGTACCACATGCTTTATTAATGCTAACACTTAATCCTTAGAACCCTACAAAGTAGATACTATCAACCCTGTTTTACAAATGAGGAAAGAAGTTAAAAAGTTTGCCCAAGGTCATACCTTCAAGTTCATTACCTAGCTAACTCCTTTTCTTTTCAAATCTCAGTTTAGATGTCATTTTCTCAAAGAAATTTGCCCTGATGACTAAAGTACAGTTTAGGTATCTTTTCTCTGTTCCCTTAAAGTACCCATTATGTCCCCTTAGTAACTTCTATAATTTACTATTAAAATTCTCCTTTAATTTTGTGTTTTCTTCTCTAGACTATAAACTCAATCAGGACAAGGTCCAAGTTGGTTGTCTTCACTATGGTATAACTCCAGCACATGGTTCAGTGAGAGGCACATATTATCTTCTTAATAAATGTTTACTGAATGCCTAAGTGGGAACCAAAATGTCTTCACTTTACCTAGGTATACACATACAATGCTGACCCTATACAGCTAATCTTCAAAACAACGATAAGGAGTATTTTAACATTCTCACCCTAATCTAGCCTGCGTGAATTCCACAGACTACCTCAAATACCAAAATGGGGAAGATTACATTTAAACTGCTAAAGTCAAAGTCACTTACTTTGACATGGGCTTGTTGCCACTGTCCTCCTTTGCCTTCCTTCCTTCTTCTACAGGTTTGAGGTTCAACAGTGGAGTCACTTCAGCATTGCCATAGCCAGCAAAGGTGATTGCAGCGGTGCCATTTTCTTCATCTATCTCCTCAATCTCGGCTTCATAACACCTGTAAAGATATCATGACTGTAAGCAGGTGAGTAAAGGTTTAGTACTCAACCTATAAGACTTACACTGCAGTGATTCAACTATTACATGTGTCTAAAACGGAACTTCTGTAATCAGTTGGCTCTTTGGTAAAGATAATACAAACAGTAGTTGGAGTTAGCCATCTACTATCAAAAATAAAAGGGGTTCCTAATCAAAATATTGTCAGGAAAGTCTACATGTCTATTAAATGTGCTTTAGTCTATCTCTTTGAGAAAAGATATTTTGTATAGGAATAACTTCAGTGTATGTGCTTCACGTAAGTCTAAGATAGCCAACCATTCACTCAATTTTCAATCTGAGGAAGAAATTAGGATTATTTTTTAACTATCCATTCATTTTCCTCTGCTTTGATTTTTCTGTCCTTTAGGATCCAAGCCCACCACTGCCCCAAAATTTATTCTAAAGCTAAAAACTAAACTGTATTATAGTGGTAACCACCCAAGAATCAAATTGACTTTACAAATCATATTGGCTATACAGAAAGATTAAAACAGGGTAGTTCAAACTGAATAAAAACTTCTTACCATTGTATTTTATTATTTCATGTTATAGTTAGAGTTTTTTTCTACACTTACTGTCCATCTTCACTCCAGATTGCCATACACTTGTCTCCTACTTTCCATGAATGAGTGGGCTGAGAAGAAGCAAAACTGTCTGAACTTGCAAGAGTTTCAGAAGGCTGAGTTGACAGAAGGTCTTTGGTTAGTTCTATAACTTCCTAAAAAGAAAAAACAAAAACCATAGCATTATTTTTATAATTTGCTTATCACCTTTCAACAGGTTTTTATTTTGATGACTTTAGCTCTCCACCATAAAGCACTTATTAAGTACACTACATAAATCTACTTGCAGTTCGTAACGATACTATGATGTAGGTACTACGATTATCCTCATGTAGAAACTAAGATACAATATTTTATACAGTGGTGGAACTGGGATTTAAACCCACAGTTGCCTTTCAATTAACCTCAAATACTAACAGAAAGCGGCAGACTTGAGCTTATACCATTCTTCCTTTCTTTCTTCCTCTCTCTTTCTCTTTCTTTTTTTAAGTAAGCTCTACACCCAACATGGGGTTTGAACTCCTGACCCTATTATCAGGAGTCGCTTGTTCTACTGACTAAGCCAGCAAGGTGCCCCTACCATGGCATTATTTCTAAGTGCCTATTTTAGCTGAAGAGATCTAATATGAGAAACAATCAATTATGAGGGACTGAACTAGATTCAAGATCACTTTTATCTTCTATCTTTTTCACATGTATTTCATGCAACTGGATTGTTTTACAGGGCATTATTGGCAGTAGTATTAACTCTCTAGCCAACATGTTCCCCAAACCCAAAACACTTGAAGCAACCTTATTAGTAATACATATTTCTACTAAAGTATTATAGGCATATAGAAAAAGCCAGTAGTCTTCCTAGTCACTTATTATAAAACTTACCCCATCCAGATAAGCAAATTACCAGGTCAGATTTAAAATATTCTAAAAAGCACATTAGCACAGCTTCATTTAAAAGGAAAAAATAAATGTAACACACATAGGCAGGCAATACCTGCCTGTGTGGCAAATATTTTCTCTATTTCAGGCTTACACTTATTGGCTTCATTCAAGGGTGTTTGGTAGGGTTAGTTAAAAAACTTAAAAGATACAGTACAAATGGCCAGATTTTGCTACCTATCTGCTTTTTTCACTCCAATGAAGATCTAGGTTATGTATTACCTTATATGATTTATTTTAAAAACTTACATACCTGTTCCCCACTGTTGCATATAAAATACCTTAAAACATCACAGTGTTTTGGGAGAAAAAGTAGCAAAGTTAAACTCTATACTGAGTTTATGTCTCCCACTGAAGTTTTATAATAGTAGCTCTGGTTCAGTAGCCAAGAAGTTATATATTACCTCTTTCCTAAAGATTCTAAATCTTCCTGGCTATTTCTGAAAAACTAATATTTGAGCCTTCAAAAAAAAAGGGGGGGGGGAGTAAGCCCTTGGAGAAAGGCCTGTTTTGTAAATAGAAAAACTAGGCTAACTCAGATTTGAATTAAAAATTCAGTATAGTATCTTAAATGACATTTTATTAGGTACCAAATAGCCATTCAAATGCCTTTTAATTAGATAATCCTTTGCAAATAAGGCAAAGAATTTCCAAATAAATAGATCAGGTACTATACAAAGAAGAATAAACTGTCCAGTCTTGTTTTTAATCAATTACTATTAAGGCCAGGAATATAATCCTTGACTCAAGAGCCAATACAATCCTTATCACTAAATAATTCCATTTAACTAAAACACAAACATGATTTCTGCATTTGTAGGTCTCTGATTTAGATTCTACCTCTCTTAAGACAGAGCATCTTGCCATTTTATTTTCCTAAGGAAATTACAGTTTCACCAAAGGGTCCTGAAAAGCTGTGCATGTTACAATAATTTTCAGAGCCCTGCACTGAAGTGACACTTTAAAAAAAATCCAGGGCTTATCCCTAGTTGTCCTTTCATTTTGCCATGTTTTACATACCCCTCCCAACAAACTATGAAGACCCTTTCAATGTTTTCTTTACATGTGCATATGGACCAAAGTATTAGAGAAACTATTTTATGTATGAGGGGGTTCTTAAAGGTACATACCATTAATTACTTTTCCTCCCCCAAGTCTGAGTTCTGAAACTGCTCCTTCATCGACAGATGGGCAGCAGTTACAGTAATCGGCAATTCCAGGAAGCATCAGATGTTGTGATCTACATATCAGCAGGTCAAAGGGTGCACTCAAGCACTCTGCTTACTGAAGGAAGGCGTTTCGGGGATGCAGAGAGCCACTGTAATATATGAGACAAGTGACTTGACCCCTGCCTCCTTTAGAACCAGTTTATTCAGCAAAACAGCCTAATAAATTGACTATTTTTGTGATTATCACAGACTGCCTCGGGAGCTAGTAAAAGCTAGCCTAGATTTTACTATACCTACTTTTTTAAGTGAAAAAAGGCAATTAGGACTTCAGTAGATTAATGTGCTGCCTGCTGAGTAACTGTATTCTATATGAAAGACAGTACATATAAATGTGGAAGCCTTACTGGCAAAATGAAGTCAATGAAAAATGTAGGAAAGCACTTTGTCATAAATGAAAGGGGAAACAAATTCAAAACCAGGATAAAGACATTCCACTAAAGGAACACAAAATAAAAAAGGCCACAAACTCAGTCATCAGTCTGAACAACTTTTCAGCAAATATAAAAGGCAGAATTAAATATCCAAGGTATGAGGTATATCCCAGAAAATAGAGAAGAGAAAGAAAGGAAAATTATTTTTAAAAAACCCACGACAAAACAGGAGCTATAACTATAGTCAGTGGAGACAATTACTAGGTGGAAGCAGATATGTAAACACTTTTCAGAACTTTAATCTTCAATGACGCCTTCCATCTCTGAGTAATTTTCAGTTCAAAACAGACCTGTATCTAGTAAACCAAAATGAAAAATTTGTTTTCATGACAAATTAAGAGCAAAAGAAATCGTGATCACATCTGGTCAGGAAAAATGTACTATATTACTGCTATCTGAAGTTTTAGAACTTAAGCTTCTAAATCTGTGCTATCCAATATGGTACTCACATGTGGCTACTAAAATAAAATTAAGAATTCAGTTCTTCAGCTATCCTAGCTACAGTTCAAATATTTAATTGTCCCTAGTGGCTCCAGTACTACAGTAGATATAGAACGTTTCCATCATCACAGAAAGTTCTACTGTAAACAGTGCTGTTCTAAATGGTATTTTACGGATAAATAACCATTACTAACTGAACCCTACATAAGCCATTTATGTGCTTACCACAATGCCTACCACAATGGTCTCTCTCCCTATAATACTTCCATTATAGATCATGTCATAGCAAGGCAATTCTGCCTGGACCCTGACAATTCATTCCAGAAACATTAAAAAGACCTCACAATAATGTTGTTTCAACCTTCACTCCCAACTCCCCCTCCACCAGTTCCACATATATCCCTCCTCCAACTGCCCAGGAAGCAATATACACAATATTGACAATGGTTTATTTTCTTCAAAGAAAAAAAGGACTGCTTTTAAGTTGGTAAAACAAGATGCATGCCAGGATCCTTCTTTGAAGCAAGCAGAAAGCTGGCCTAGGAATGGGAGAAACTGCTCCCAAAACATCTTTTTATTATTGACTGGCACTCTGAAATTCAGTGGCCTGACTTCTACATACTGAAGATGGGTCTTGTTTTCTGTGTTTTTAAAAACCACATACTATTGCAACTCAGGCAAGTTTATCCTAAATCTACAATTTAAACCTGAAAATATTCAACTCATTTTAATTATGTCCAGATAAATCCTTTCAAAGTCCTGTATCTGGACACCATTTCAAATAAGTTTCATTCATTTGCAGTTCTAATATCCCTAAAATATTAATTTTAATGGGCAAGAGGATGATAAAGGGAGGGAAAAAATTTAGATAGGATAAAGATGATTCAAGTTTTGTACTGAATCAGTAAAGACCATCTAACCAAAATACCTTTTAAAATTTTCAAAATAATCAGGTTCAAAATTTTAAGTTCTCAAAATTTTTTAAAATGAATACACATGTACATACATACAGTATTTTTATTAATCAACATAATGTTCTAAAAAACAACAGATATTTACTATAATGGTTTTGTCTGTCTTGAAACCCCAGTGCAAATTTTAAAAAGCAAGTTTCATACCTACAGAACTCTTCCATGACAAAACAAATTAAGATATCCTTCCCACATCAATTTAACCTCAACAAGCGCCAACAACTACACTGTAAAATCTACCCTTAAATTCAAGCACTATGTAACATTTATGCAGAAAACAAGTATCTCCTTAAATATTTTTATAATGTGTTTTCAATATAAGATGTTTACCTGCTAGCTTTGAAACGCACATACCCTCTTATTTCATGTTCAAGAACCTTGTGACATTAAAAAGAGCCCTAATCATGTTACATTTTTCTCATTTTTTTAGTCATTTATAAAATTCTTCCACATTTGTTTTCATTCTAGTACAATTAACATTTTTAATTCCATATTATTTTTGTCCTTTTAGTTACCTTTGGAACTAAATTTCTTTTGCCAGATCTTTAAAAATAAAAGTACTTTCCACTGTAAAGTTAAATCAACTCTGATTTTTAAAAAATTATATGAGCATATAAAATTTACACAACAAAGAACAATGCTTTACTCATTTCGCTGTATACAACTGAGGAAGCGGCAACCCTACTTCTGTGAGCAATATACACCTATGTGCATATACACGTTTACACACAAGGGAGGATAGCGGGAGAAACACTCCGAATTGTGCTTTGGATTCTATGCAAGAAATCATCTGAAAAACACAAATACTTTTTTTCAAACAATATAACTATTAGCGTCCTCTGATACTTACTTGTAAATCTTTCTTTAATTTCAGCAAATCTTCATTTTCTCCATTTCCAGACAATGCAGCTTCAACTTGCTGGAGTTGAGCTTTGTAGCTTGCCAGCTGTTTTGCTAGATCCTCTGACATCTAGAGAAAGTAAAAAGGGTAAGACCGTGAAAACTGAACAAAAAACACCATAAAAAATAACTTCCCTGTCTGCCTGACTTAATCTTTACCAGTTTTGCTCCCAACTCCTTCATAGAAGTCATTGCTGCAGCTCCTCACCATTACCTTTACACTTAGTTCTGAGAAAAGCTGTGAGCCAAACCCAAACATCAAGGCAATGAATTCTGCAGAGTATAAACTTGTCAGATAAATTCCACACAGAAACAGAAAATAAGAGCTAAGATAAAAGGGAAAAGGAGAATTTCTATTTTTTAAACTTGTGTTAACAAGGAAGGCACTGTATTTGGCTGAGTTGTTACATCTTCACCAAAAAAAAAAGGGGGGGGGCAGCACTAATCGGTTGGAAGAGTCAAAGACTGCCGACAAAAATATTTTGAAGCACTAGAGAAAACTTCCAGAACAAAATACAAATAGCTTTTGGATTAACTACATAAAAAATTCTCTGTACACGAGCTCTTCAGTTAGCGTTTTTAGAACCTCTTCCCCACAGCAAACCAACCAACCAACCCCCCCCCCCTCCAAAAAAAAACCAAGTCACTTAAATACTGTCGATGCAGCGTCTCCATCAGAGAAACCGCACAAATACTATCCCAGTTAGGCATTCTAAGGAGCGTGCCTTTCACCAAATCTGGCTCATTCTTCTCCGGAAAGTAAGATGAAAGAATCCTTTCTCGATTTACAAAGCAAACACGCCGGGTTTCCGAGGATCCTTCTCTGTGTTTACGATTCCCGTCCAACGACAGCCTGGAAGCTTGGAAGGGCTCCAAGGGGGCTACGGCTAGCCTGCCTGCTCTCCTCCCAGTCACCCAACACCTCGGGGCCCGCCACAACTGGTCCATTATTTCAGACCTCGACATGCAAACACAATCTCCAGGGAAACCGAAAACACAAACGGAGCGGACCCCAGCGGGGCCAGAGCCTCACACCCCCACCCCCCCACCCCAAACACGCTCGGCACAGAACGGCCGAGGGCGTCCTAAAGAGGCCTCCCGCGTCCCCACCCCACCCGACGACGGGTTTCCGGGGTTAGCCTAGTTCGCCGCCACGACACCGAGGCCCGAGCCCCACCCGGGGCAGCTCAGGGCCCAAAACCCTAGCTGGGAGAGGTGGCCGGGCTCCCAACGTCCCTGCCGGCGCCCAGGCCTCTCCAGGGCGGCCCACTCCTCGGCCTCAGGCCTCCGCTTCAACTCGAGAGAGGCCGAGGCCTAGCGAGGCCCCGCGGTCTGCCTCACCCGGTTCGTTACCTTGTGTGGGGTTGGGGGCAGGGCGGCAAGAAGGGGTCGGGACGGCGACAGCGGCGGCAGCAAAGGGGAAAAAAAAAAAAATCTCCGCGGCAACAACAGGGCGACTAGATCTGAAACAGAACTTGCTCGGCGATGAGGGGGAGGGGAAAAAAAGCTGGAGACTGGAAGGAGGAAAAGACAGAAGCGGGTGAAATCTCGCGAACGTTGAAAGCCTCGCGAAAGGTCGCCCTACTCACGCGATTCCCAGCGTTCTCTGGGCGGCCCAGCCTTACTGGCGTTAGGGACGCGGACTGGGCGGAGCTTCGTTGGAAGGAAATGGCGTAGGTGGGCCGCGCCAGGCGCCGGATGTAGGTCTGGCTTATCTCAATTTCTGCTGAGAGTCGAGAGACGTTACCTTTCGTAGGAGTTGGTGCCTTTGGGCCATTCCTTAAATTCCCGAGGGAGTAATCGCGTGTGCCTTCTTAGACTAGTGGTGCTGGGAGTTGGGAGGAACGGCGTTTAGTGCAGCGTTTGTACTAGTGTTGGTTCGCAAAATGTGGTCCCGGCAACCTAGTTCCTGGTAATTTATTACAAATGCAAATTCTCAGCACCCATCCCACACCTACTGAATCAGAATCTCGAGGTGGCTCAGCAGCCTAGTTTAACAAGCGCTCCAGGTGATACCAATGTCAGCCCAAATTTGACAGCCATCGCTTTACCAAAAGCCAATTAAATTGTAGCAGAACCTGTTGGAGAAGAGGTTGATTTATTTAAAACCTATTTTGTTACAACCTACTTGGTTTTAATAAAGTAAATTGTATATAGGTTAATCTCGCCTGATAGGGAACAATCTCCAAGTTACAGTCTTAAATGATGAGCAGAATGATGTGAATACTTGCATTTATGTTTAAAAAGAAATGTGCATTGTCTATGTTTCTAATAATATATACTCTTTCTAGACGGATGCATAAACCTATCTAGAGGTTTGGAATGGAAGCCAAATATTTTCACTGATTATCTTTTTTACTGTTTATCCTTTTAAAATTTTTTCCATACGTATACCGTTTGTTTGTTTTTTTCCAGTTAAAAAGAAAATCCTGTGACAAAGAGGCTATATGAATGCCAGGAAGGAACCTTCCCAGGCGAATTGGGGTCTTTTGCTGGACAGTTCAAGAAGGTCCTCCTCTCAGATGGGCTCTTTTGGACTGTGACATCTTGCTTTAATGCCTTCTTGCTTTTTTGAAGGGGTCTTCTCTTTTCTTCTCTACATACACAGACATATATCCCTCTTATTTAGTCAGATAACCTTATAGAGATGGAAACTAGATTTGTGATAATTGAGTGGCAATTTGTAAGAATTGAAAATGCTGCAGAGGGCAGCAGTGTGTTGCTAGAATTAAGAGGGAAGACGAGAAAGGATGTAATTCCTTAACATAATAGAAATTTGTTTAAAATATAATGTAGTTTTTAACAACTGCTTTTATTCTAATTGTGTACTTTAAGAACTAATGCCAGGAGGATCTTCCCAGAGTATAAAGTAAACTTTACAGTTGTGTAAAAATCTCTCAAATAAGAGGACTCTTAATGGAAACCACCCCCCCACCCCCCCCCCCCATCAGAAAATAGGAAAGTATTTATTAGAAGGCCCTATATGGATTTCTGGATCATCTTGATAGCTTTTGTTTTCAGTATTGTTTTTAATCTCTCCCTCCTCTGTGCAACATAGATTATATTTCGGCGGGGGGAGCAATATAGTTTTAATTTTAGTTCCCACAAAGAGATAGCAGTTGTATGTACCAGGCGTCATTCTAAGCACTTTACATGTACCCATTTAATTTTCACAGTGGTTCAATAGAAACAAAACTGGAGCAAATATAAACTTTGACTAAGAGTGATACTTCAAATAAGGGTTCAGAATTACCATCTCAATTGAAGTGTGAAAATCTACTTTCCTTATCTAATGTTCTCATTCAAATCTGATCATGTTTATTCTTCAAAAACAGCTGTATCTAAAACTTCTAGTTCTTTATTTTTTTCTTTTTAATTTTTATTTAACTTATTTTTAAAATTTATATCTAAGTTAGCATATAGTGCATCAATGATTTCAGGAGTATATTCCTTAATGCCCCTTACCCATTTAGCCCATCCCCCCTCCTACAACCCCTCCAGTAACCCTCTGTTTGTTCTCCATATTAAAGAGTCTCTTATGGTTTTGTCCTCCTCCCTGTTTTTATATTATTTTTGCTTCCCTTCCCTTATGTTCATCTGTTTTGTATCTTAAAGTCCTCATATGAGTGAAGTCCTATGATATTTGTCTTTCTCTAATTTCGCTTAGCATAATATTAACCCTCTACTTCCATCCGCATAGTTGCGAATGGCAAGATTTCTTTCTTTTTGATTGCCGAGTAATACTCCTTTGTATATATATATACCACAACTTCTTTATCCATTCATCCATCTATGGACATTTGGGCTCTTTCCATATTTTGGCTATTGTTGATAGTACTGCTATAAACATTGGGGTGCATGTGCCCCTTTGAAATAGCACACCTGTATCCCTTGTATAAATACCTAGTCGTGTAATTGCTGAGTTGTAGGTTCTATTTTTAATTTTTTGAGGAACCTCCATACTGTTTTCCTGAGTGGCTGCACCAGTTTTCATTCCCACCAGCAGTGCAAAAGAGATCCATTTTCTCTGCATCCTCACCAACATCTGTTGTTGCTTGAATTGTTAATGTTAGTCATTCTGACAGGTGTGAGGTGGTATCTCATTGTGGTTTTGATTTGTATTTCCCTGATGATGAGTGATGTTGAGCATTTTTTCATGTGTCAGTTGGCCATCTGGATGTATTCTTTGGAGAAGTCCTATTCATGTCTTTTGTCCATTTCTTCACTGGATTATTTGTTTTTTGGGTGTTGAATTTGAGAAGTTCTTTATAGATTTTGGATTCCAACCCTTTATCTGATATGTCATTTACAAATATCTTCTCCCATTCTGTCGGTTGCCTTTTAGTTTTGCTGATTGTTTCCTTTGCTGTGCAGAAGTTTTTATTTTGATGAGGTCCCAATAGTTCATTTTTGCTTTTGTTTCCCTTGCCTCCGGAAACGTGTTGAGTAAGAAGTTGCTGCAGCCAAGGTCAAAGAGGTCTTTGCTTTCTCCTGGAGGATTTTGATGGCTTCCTGTCTTACATTTAGGTCTTTCATCCATTTTGAGTTTATTTTTGTGTATGGTGTAAGAAGGTGGTCCAGGTTCATTTTTCTGCATGTCGCTGTCCAGTTTTCCCAGCACCACTTGCTAAAGAGACTGTCTTTATTCCATTGGATATTCTTTCCTGCTTTGTCAAAGATTAATTGGCCATATGTTTGTGGGTCCCTTTCTGGGTTCTCTATTCTGTTCCATTGACCTGAGTGTCTATTCTTGTGCCAGTACCATACTGTCTTGATGATTACAGCTTTGTAATACAGCTTGAAGGCTGTAAAACTTCTAGTTCTTTAAACCTGATATTTATTTTATTGAAACCTAGTAAGTAGGAGCACCTGGGTATTTCAGCTGGTTAATTGTTCAACTCTTGATTTTGTCTTAGGTCATGAACTTTTGGTTGGTGAGTTGGAGCCCCCTCATCAGGCTCCGCACTGACAGTGTGGAAACCTGCTTGGGATTCTCTCTTCCTCTCTCTCTGCCCCTCTCCCACGTGGGATGGCAAAATAGACATTAAAAAAATAGATATTAAAAAAAAACTTAGGGGGCGCCTGGGTGGCTCAGTCGGTTAGGCGTCCGACTTCGGCTCAGGTCATGATCTCGCGGTCCATGAGTTCGAGCCCTGCGTTGGGCTCTGTGCTGACAGCTCAGAGCCTGGAGCCTATTTCAGATTCTGTGTCTCCCTCTCTCTTTGACCCTCCCCCGTTCATGCTCTGTCTCTCTCTGTCTCAAAAATAAATAAAAACGTTAAAAAAAAATTTTTTTTTAAACTTAGTAGGTAGATAACATTTGAAGACTCCAAATTGTCATTAGAATATACAACTATTTCCTTTCACTACTAAAGAAAATTAAAGTATAGCAGCTGCCTTTGGAAATGTACCAACCCACTGCAGAGCACAAGAGTATGCAACAAACTGTTGGTTAACTGAGAGACTGTATTCTTTAGCTTAGCTTTTACTGCATCCCTTCCTGACAAAAGGTAGCCTCAGATTTGCTCACATTTTTTACTATCTTGACAAATGCCTAAAGGGATGAAGTAGAGACATGTACATAGACATAATAGCTGCTTGTGCCCTTTGCCTTCTTTAGTCATAATAGATGTTTTGAATGTTTGCCTGGAGATTTGCTGCAGGGCAAGCTACTGGCTTGCCTATTATGTATATATATATATAATGGATATATTGATATATATATCTATATATACATGACATATATATTATATATATCTGTATATATTATACATATCTATTGTATGTATCTTCTTAGAAGTATGTATTATATGTATATAAGTACTTCTTAGAAGTACTTAGTAAGTACTTCTTAGGAGTATGTATTATATGTATATATTATATATATCTATATATATATATTATACATATCTATTATATATATCATCCTAGAAGTATACATAGGGGTACCTGGGTGGCTCAGTCAGTTAGAGCTGAACTCTTGATTTCAGCTCAGGTCATGATCTCACAGGTCGTGAGTTCTAGCCCCAAGTCGGGCTCTGCACTCTCTGTGCAGAGCCTGCTTGGGATTCTCTCTTTCTGCCCCTCCCCTGCTCATTCTCTCTCTACCAGTCTGTCTGACTCTTTCTCTCTGTTTCTCTCAAAATAAAATTTAAAAACCTTTTAAAAATACTAATTTTAAAGAAAAGGGATATAATTTCTCCCAGTGGAGAGTGCCCATATCTTGACATCTAGATACATTTATCCATAAAGAGACAGCATTCCTTGGGAAAATGGCTGTTTTTAGGTCTCAGGCACAGAAAGTACAAAAGTATTTAGGTGAGCCTAGAGCACCTTGCCAGAAAGCGAGGAAGTATCCCAAAACTAATAAGATCACGTCAAAAGCTCATAGAACCCAATTTGACTCCAGTGGCCAAATGTGAGTCAAGTTGGGCTAAACAGAATAATGACTGTGATAGATTATCAGAGCACTGAATGCATTTTTAGAATCCCTGAGTCAGGCACCTGGGTGGCTCAGTTGGTTAAGCATCTGACTTCGGCTCAGATCATGATCTCATGGTTGGTGAGTTCAAGCCCCACATCTGACTCTGTACTGACAACTCAGAGCCTGGAGCCTGCTTTGGATCTGTGTCCCTCTCTCTATACACCTCTCCCACTCACGTTCTCTCTCTCTCTCTCTCTCTCTCTCTCTCTCTCTCTCTCTCTCTCTCAAAAATAAATAAACATTAAAATCCCTAAGTCTAGAGTGATACTCAGAATCAAGGGTGAGGGAAGGGCCTTTTTTCTTTGTAGGAGAATGCTGGCCAATACCTATAGATGGAATAATAGAATTGGAAAAATCGTTATGTGCAGTCCCCAATAATTGAGGCAAAGATCATCAATAGAAGCTAAAACCCATCTTGTAAAGAAGTAGGAGAAAGGGGGATGTTTGCAAAGTGGCAGAATATCACGCCATAGATTACTTAATTACAAAGGGAGAGTAAGGAAATTCAGCAGTCACCAACTTAACCTAGTGATCACATTGAGCATGACCAATGGTGAGACAACCTGACTTTATAGTCCTCTTGACTTGATGCAACATGAAATAACAGCATCACCAATGAAAAGTCTGCCAAAAATGCTTAACCTGACTATAATCAATCCTTTTGATCCAAATTTCAATTTACAGGAAATATGGAGTTAGAGGAACCGATAAAATGACCCTGATGGAAGAATCAGATCCAGAATGTGAGACATTCCATAAGAAAACGCCTAAATTCTTCAAAAGGTCAGTGTCGTTAAAAAGAGTGTGGAACTGTTCTAGATTAAGATACAAAAGACCTAACAATAAATGCAATGGATAAATCTTGATTGGGTCTTGGTTTGAAAAAACTATAACAGAAATTTTAGGGTACTTTGGGAAATTTGAATATGGACTGGGTATTAGATGATATTGAATTACTATTAACTGAGTGTGAAATTTACTTTGGTTACTTAGGAAAATGGCCCATTCAGATATTTAGGGATGAAATACCATAACATCTGTAATTTATCTTTAAATGGTTCAGCAAAAAAAAATTGTATGGAATTTCATAAAATCATGTGGGTGTGTGCATGAATATATGTATACTTGTGTGTATTTACACAGTAGTAGCCACTTATCCACAGGCAATATGTTCCAAGACCCCCAGAGGATGCCTGAAACCATAAATAATGCCAAACCCTGTATATACTGTGTTTTTTCCCACACATAACATACTTATAATAAGGTTTAATTTATAAATGAGGCACAGTAAGAGATTAACAATAATAAATAATAAAATAGAACAATTATAACAATATTACAACAATATATTGTAACAAAAGTTATGTGACTGTGGTCTCTCTCTCTCAAAATATCTTCTTGTACTGTACTCACCCTTCTTGTGATGATGTGAGATGATAAAATGCCTATGCAATGAGATGAAGTGAGGTGAATGACATAGGTGTTGTGACATAGTGTCAGGTTTCTATTGACTTTCTGACTGTACATCAGAAGAGGATTATCTGCTTGTAGACTGCAGTTGACCATGGGTAACTGAAACCGTGGAAAGTGAAACTGCAGATAAGGGGGGACTACTGTGTGTGTGTGTGTGTGTGTGTGTGTGTGTGCGTGTGTGTGTACACACATATATGTATATGTGTATGAATATATATAGAGAGAGAGAGGAAGAAAGAATTAAAATGTGTTAGATGTTAAGATGTTAATGGTTATTGTGGAGGATATGTGACTTCATTGTACTAATCTTTCAACTTTTCTGTATGTTTCAAATTTTTCAAAATAAAAAGAGAAAAGTATTTGTAAACCAGCTAGTATGGTTTTAGGTGATCTTTGTGTGTGTGTGTGTGTGTGTGTGTGTGTGTGTGTGTGTGTGTGTTAGGGAATGGTGGGGGAATCTCAGCAGATTGAGAAGATCTCTAGGAGCTAGAAGTAGTTTAACAAGCTTAGAAGTAATATGAGAGATTACAAAAGCTTATGTGATTGTCAGAAACAAAAGGCCATAGAAAACCTATGGGTCAAGGTCTAGCAGGAAGATGTGGGCAGTGGAGGCTGAAGCAGTCACAGGAGCTCTTTGAAGGCCAGGAAGGAAAGCATGAGAATGAATTACTTTGACTTCCCCACATGCAGGAGAGAGTCCAATGGGCCTTGCCCTCTGATGTGGTGATAGGAACTTTTTTCTTTTTTCTTTTTTTTTTTGCCCTATCTGGCTTTCTCATATAACAGCCTCCAGAGGTAGTCTTAAGATGGTCTTTTAAACTCGGGAATTAATTGGATTCATCTGCATCACAGCCCTTGAAAATACCCTCTTTATCTGAGTGTTTCCCACCCCCATGTTCATGTTGACTATTTATTTAACTTAGAAAATTTATTTAACTTAGAAAATAACTTAGTTATTGCAGAAACAGCCTGGAACATTCCATATCACTATTATTGTACAATGAATAATAGAGCATAATAGAGCAACCTTTTTTTTTTTTTAGGATACTTACACCAGACAACCTGAGTAGCCGGGGATATATGTACCCAAATGTAAAGAGGAAAAAGGAGACAGTGAACACAACTTCTTTCCAGAAGCCAAAATAAGCCCCAGATTTTTGCCCCATGAAAACTAATGCACATAGTTTGATACGGTCACATTTAACCATTTTATTGATAATAGTGTCGGCAGTTGCAAAGAACTGTACAATGGAGGCCTCAATGCTCAAAGAACCCATTAGGTGGCAGTGGGGACACAGGCATCTTTTGATGTCTGATTACAGCCCGCCCCCGCCCATGCTTCCTCCAGTTATGGAGCCTTAGGGAAGTGACATCGTGAGGCAGCTTTTCAGGGGAGGAGATAGGGGAGGCAAACAACCAGAGAAAACAAAACAAACAAAAGTTATGGCCTATAGTATCCAACAGATGAGGAACTGTTGGTCATCTGGACTCAACTCCTGTTCTTGATTTTAACATGTTTTTATTTGTCCTTGTTATGATTCTTTCAGTAAAATAACTTTATACCCAAGTTCTTTAGATGACTTGTGTGCTGTTTACAATATCTCTGTGTTGTCGGTTTTTGAACATAAGCTAGAACGTGAGTAGGGAGTATGGCTCATTTTGCTTGGGACACAGTACATTTAATACGTACATTTACAGTGACACTCTCATTCTCTGTAATGAGTGCTCATGAAAGGCTTTTTGTGGTCCTGGTACGTGCTGTACATTGAGATTCCTGGGAAAAGGACTCTGACATTTCTTTGCAAGAAGTTTATTGGGGAGTGCCTTTAGGAACATCCCCTGTGAGAGTGACAGGAGCAGAGATGGGCGGAGGGAGAAGAAGCTGCCACACGTGTGCAGCCCATCCTGTAGGAGCTCCAGAGCTGGATGGCTCCTCAGAGACCCCCTTGGGACTTTATACCTACCCAACCCCAAATGATCAGCCAATACATGTGGGCTGCCCCTGTGAAGGGGGCAGAAAAATAATTCGGCTGGACACTGTCAGCCACCAACACTCCCTCATTCTGGGTGAATGAGCACCTCAGTCCCGAAAGAGGAATCTGGGCCACACACCAGAGTATCTACAGCAGGGGAGAAGGCCTACTTTCTCTGCATCACCCTTATTTTTAGGTCCCTCTGATGCTGCCTCTCCCACAGACGCTACCTGTATTAGAAACTGTGAAACAGGGGCACCTGGGTGACTCAGTCGGTTAAGCGGCCGACTTTGGCTCAGGTCATGATCTCGCGGTCCGTGAGTTCGAGCTCCGCGTCGGGCTCTGTGCTGACAGCTCAGAGCCTGGAGCCTGTTTCAGATTCTGTGTCTCCCTCTCTCTCTGACCCTCCCCTGTTCATGCTCTGTCTCTCCCTGTCTCAAAAATAAATTAAAAAACGTTAAAAAAATTAAAAAAAAAAAAAGAAACTATGAAACAGGCAGGCCCGAGTGCCGGAGTCCATCTGGGCACCCTCTGGAGAGATGCAATGCAGGGTCACCATGGCAGACCTGCAGCAGCTCCAGGTGCAGAAGGCAGTAGACTCCGCGGTGAAGAGTCTGGAGAGAGAGAACATCCAGAAGATGCTCATGTTCTGGTACAGCTGTTGTGAGGATAGTCGGGAGGGCATGCGGCAGGTGCACCAATGCATTGAGCGCTGCCATGCGCCTCTGGCTCAAACCCAGTTGAAGAAATTCCAGGGCTGCCTGGCCCAGTGCACCATGCACTGCAGTGACAAAGCCAAAGATTCAATAGATGCAGGAAATAGAGGGTTTCAGGTGAAGTGGCAGCTGGAGACTTGTGTGACCAAGTATGTGGATGACCACATGCACCAAATCCCAACCATGACTGAGAAGATCTCATCCACTGGGAAATTGACGTCTTTGTAATTGGCCATCAAGGCTAACAGCAGTAATCCATTTAATTTTTTTTAATGTTTATTTTATTTTTGAGAGATACAGAGCATGAGTGGAGGTGGGGCAGAGAGCAAGAGGGAGACACAGAATCTGAAGCAGGCTCCAGGTTCCAAACTGTCAGCATAGAACCCGACATGGGACTCGAATCCATGAATCCTCAGATGGTGACCTGAGCCGATGCGGGAGGCTTAACCGACTGAGCCACCCAGTGCTCCAGCAGGAATCCATTTAAAAAGCAAAATGAATTTTGGTCTTTGAAGTTTATGAAGAAATTAAGGATAGCAGGCAAGTTTGAGGCATGTGTCACTTGCCTCTACACACTGGTTCCTTTGTGTTTCAACCCTAGAAAGTGAAATGGAAAAAACTGGTGCTAAAATTTGGGTCTGAGATAGCACAGGAGAATTTTTGGTAACCTAAATTTCACATGCACTGGCACTAGGGATCTCCCTTGTACCAAGCCAGAGGCTTTAAGGTACAAGATTCTTCTTAGTATACAGGTACAAACAGGTTGCTAGGTTCCCCTAACCTGCCTATGATCTGGTGGAGTACAAGCAGAGATGTTTCTGTTGTTGCCAACCTCCTGTTTACCAGAAGGATCACCAAATCATTTTCTATAAGCTGTAAAGCAAAGTCCATGAGGTCGCTAATTTAGAAGGGAAAAAAGCTTTCTGGGTCTTTGTTTTGCTTGGTTTTGTTTTATATACAATGTTTTGTTTTATATATATGAAGTTGATTTAAGGTGCGGAGGTGGGAGAGGTAGTTTGGGTAAGAACTTTGAACAGTTCCTCGTGGGTATCTATTTCTGGCCATCAAGATGTGGATATGCATTTCTTGAAATACGTATTACATCTTTCAGCTAAGAGACCCTGCAGAAACAAGAGAAGGGATGTTACACTGGGTATGGGAAGCAGATCTCCCCTCTCACTGGCTGTCATGATGGGCCCTGAGCCTATCTGCAGCAGAACAACTGAACAATCTTGCTGTAACACTTTCCTTTGAAGGGAAAGGGGGTTTTGATTGCACTATGTACCAGTATCCAGGAGTGAACATTGAAGGAGAAACTGTTGCCTTCTTAATTAAGAGAGTTATTAGGTACTGAATTTGGAAAAACCTGGTTTTTATAGAAGAGAAGGAAAGAAAGCCTAAACTCAGTATTGCTTATTTAGCCCCCTGAAATAACAGAGCCCTATTGAGACAATCCCTTGGCAACAGGAAGGCTGAAGGAGAAAAAGTAAGCAACTCGGGTGAGCTGTGATTCCTTTAAAGCAAAAGATGGACAGCCACCCCCTCATTACCAAATAACACTTTTGCCTGTGGCCGTTGCAGTAAGCAGTGTTCTGCCCTTTATCATTTCATTATTTTTTTTCACCAATTTATTATTTGAAATGATAACATAGCCAATATTTGGTGTTTCAAGGTTGTAATATATGTTCCTAGTGGTTCAGCTTAAAAAAAAAAAGGTATAGTTTTTCCTCAAAAAAGAAAAAAAGAAACTGTGAAACAATGTCACCTTCTCATTTTGTTTTCCCAACATTAAAAGCTAATAGAAAATGTCTTGGTACTTCCTGCAGATGATGTCATGTTTGTTTTAAATTGATTTCTGAGTGTGTGTGTGTGTGTGTGTGTAGAGAAATTAATATATAAATGCTAATATATATATATAATATATATATATATATATTATATATATATATAATGCTATAGGAGAGCTTGCTTATGCATAAGCAACTCAGATATACAGATTAAGTATTTCTTCCGTTGAAAAATTTTCCAAAAAATTTTGGCACAATTGGTAATTATTTACTCCAGCACATCAAAATCCAATAGGGTAAAATTTATAAACAGAAAAGCCATTAGGGTAAATTTTATTTTTTACAAAAAAGGAATACGTAATTTTTTCCCTTAAAATAGCCTCTTCATGGGTAGAAAACGATCAACTATTTATATAGAAGTTTTAAAATCTTTTAAATTTTATATTTTTGCCTGATTTTGTCTTCTTTTGTATTCTATGACACTGATGCTTACTAACTTTTTTCCAGTTTCAGCTAGAAGAATTACTTTCTTTCCCTTATAGTCATTTGACTAATTTGACCCCCAAATGTCTTTTGGATGTATTTCCCTTTCTCCATCCTAGTGCTATACAGCACTAGGATGCTAATTACAAGAAATCTTTAGAATATTCTCCAAAGTCAAATATAATAGTCCCTAAGAATGGGGTTCCTTCCCTGAGATTCATCTTCCACACTTGGCTCCCAGATTGATCTTCTGGAAACACCGGTCTAAGCATACCCACACCTACTTGTGAAATCCCAACCTGTTAGCCCACCATATAAGGCCACTGGTGATATGGTCACAGCCTGCTTCACGTCCTGAGCACTGACCACACGTTCCAGGTACAAACTTACCTTGCTCTTTCATGCCTTACTGCTTTGCTCCTAGGTTCTGTTCTATGTCGCATGCTTTTCCTCACTTCCCTGTTTGGAAGAATATCTTTTTTTTTTTTTTAATTTTTTTAATGTTTATCCTTGAGAGAGAGACAGAGCATGAGCAGGGGAGGGGCAGAGAGAAAGGGAGACACAGAATCCAAAAGTAGGCTCCAAGCTCTGGGTGGCTCAGCTGGTTGAGCGTCTGACCTCCGCTCAAGTCATGATCTCTCAGTCCATGAGTTTGAGCCCCATGTCAGGCTCTGTGCTGACAGCTCAGAACCTGGAGCCTGCTTCAGATTCTGTATTTCCCCCTCTGTCTGCTCTTCCCCCACTCGTGCTCTGTCTCTCTCTGACTCTCAAAAATAAATAAGCATTAAAAAAAATTATATATATAAAAAAAGATCCAGTTCCGAAGGGGCATTGTGACTGCTCACCACCTTTCTCAGACAGGGCTTCTTGCTTCCCTCATCTGCTTCCTTTAGTATTTTTACATATAGTAAGAACACCCTAGACTACTGGTGTTTAGAGTAGAGCTCCTTGGGGCATCTGGGTGGCTCAGTTGATTAAACATCTGACTCTTAGTTTCTGTTCAGGTCATGATCTCGCAGATCTGTGGGTTCAAGCTCCGCATTGGGCTCTATGCTGACTGCGCAGAGACTGCTTGGGATTCTCTGTCTCACTCTCTATCTCTCTAACCCTTCCCTACTTGTGCTGTATCTGTCTCTCTCAAAATAGATAAATAAATAAAACTTAAAAAAAAAAAAAAGAACAGCTCCTTTAGGAATCATATGGAAGGGGCAAGGTGTGTCTGGCACTAATAGAATTCCATCTCCTTGAGAACATAGAAGAAGCAAACTTTTGACAGCAGTGAACATTATATTTGACTTTGGAGAATATTCTAAAGATTTCTTGTAATTAGCATTATGATATTTCTCTGACATGGGCATATAACCACATGACACTAGTTTCTTCATAAGGCTATTACTACTAAGGAATCAAGGTTTTGAAGCATTTTCTGGTTGGAGAGAACTTTTAATTGATCCTAATTAATGGTGTGTCTGCAGGCAATTGAAAGTGATTTTTACATTCACGTTTGCTGATAAGGATATAGATAGGAAAAAAAGGACTGTAATAGCTTGATGATGAGCAATTTAATCCATGTATCTCTGGTTTATTTTTTTGGCGTTACTGATTAGCTGCCTAATTTGTTGCTTTCTCCACAGGCAGAGGGAATTAGAACCAGTTAACCTGATAGTCAATGGAAGAATAAAACTAATGTAAGTATGACAAGAAAGGGACTATAATTTACAGATATATGTGGCCATTCATCTTGTGGTTTAGGAAGGCAGAAGTATTGAATGTGGAGCCCATGTTTTTTGACTTTCTTTTGCTATGACTTGTAAAGTGCCCAGGTTAGGTCACTTTTTCTGTCCCAACGTTAAAAAAAAAAAAAAAAATGATACATAGCTCCCTGCATCATCATGAGACAAACAAGTTGATGTGACTATAATAGCTGCCTGTAACAGTTTGTGAGCCCAGATTAAATGGTCTTGGGCCTCTTCTGGCTGTAATTGAATTTGTTTCGTTTTACTTGGCTTTTGCTTTGCATCACTCTCCGACCCCTGTTTTATGATCCAAAGAAGGCATGTCAACATGCTTGACTGGCAGGTGGAATAGTACATTGGACCCAGGATCTGTAGTTCTAGTGTGCATTCTGCCTCTCACTAGCTCAGAGACCTTAACTTGGGTCAGCCTGCATTTCCTTATCTATGTTTCCTTGTGGCCCTGAGACTTTGTGCTTCTTAGGTTTATGGGGAGTCAAGAAAGTTGACATATATGGGATGCCTGGGTGGATCAGTCAGTTCAGAGTCCGACTTTGGCTTGGGTCATGATCAAACAGTTCATGTGTTCAAGCCCTGCGTCAGGCTGTGGGCTGATAGTTCAGAGCCTAGAGCCTGCTTCAGATTCTGGGCCTCCCTCTCTGCCCCTTCCCAACTCACACTCTGTCTCTGTCTCTGTCTCTCTCTTTCTCAAAAATAAATGTTAAAAAAAAAAAAAAAGAAAGAAAGTTGACATATGGTCTTTCCTGATTAATCCAGTCCATAGACAATTAACTTGATCCTACCCCCATCTCTCCTTTCTCTGAGTTTTTAAGGAAGTATACCTGGATTACACAGTCTAACCTGTATTAGTCCTCTGATGGTAAGCTCCTGTAAAGCAGGATTCCATGCATGAAATCCCATCTCATCCCCTCCCCCCAACCCCCCTCAGTCAACTCCTAGATCTAGGCATTTGTTGTGGATTCAATTAATACATGTCAGCTATAGGAGGAACCTCAGGGACTCCAGTTTTATCTCTTCAAAATTGACTTCTTTTACTTTGCAGAGAAAAGAAAGGTCATCTAGCATAAATTTCCTTTGATAGCTACCCCCTCCAGCACATACACCTAAAAATTATTTGTGTTGACTCATCCTTGGAAAGATTGAAAAAATATGACTATATTAAAATATAAATAATGTATATAACCAAAAAATTAGGCAAGCCACAAAGCACAAGAAGATATTTGCATTTAAGAATCAGTAACCAGATGGGGCGCCTGGGTGGCTCAGTCGGTTGAGCGTCCGACTTCGGCTCAGGTCACAATCTCGCGGTCCATGAGTTCGAGCCCCGTGTCAGGCTCTGGGCTGATGGCTCAGAGC